>NW_025955259.1:0-48820 GCF_022376445.1 Fomitopsis serialis | reverse complement strand
AAGGCGTAGAACTACCTGATGAGGATGATTTGCCCCCCTTACGGCCGCTTTTGTACCGCCTGCATCGCGCAGACCATTCTGGACGCGTCAATCCAGTTGCAGTCGCGCCTCGCTCGCAAGATAGCGCGTCGGTGGCGGCGGACGCAGCGAGAGCAGTCGAGCCGCGGCCCAGCAGTCTGCGCGAAGTCGAGTCGCGTCTGGCCTAACAGAAATTAGGGAACTCACGTGCACCGACACGCGACTCATTGCCCGCGCGCCTGCTGATCGACCCTACCGCAGAGTCTCGTCACTGCGCTCCTCTTCACTCCCTTGGCCTCCAGCTTAACCAGAATAGAGTGCTCACAAGGCGTTCGCGTCACTGTCTGGCGAGGTCGAGTCTCCCTGCTTGCTCAGCTGGCCCAGCATCCGGAGTATGTCGGGGCACCCCGGCGACCTTCTAGTGCGCTCAGATCTGCGCGCAGACTGTCCCTGACGTCGTCCTCGGTCCAGTTGCTCCATGCAGCGGTAGACATTCCGTTATCCTTCGACTCAGGTACGGTTGATGTGCGCGCGCGACGTGCCCCAGTCTACTTTCGCCGACGTGTTGAGCTGTTAGGTTCAATATCCAAAGCTCGGCGAGGTACTCACCTATCTCGAAGCTTGCATGGATGGCGAAGGCGCCCCCGTAACCCTGGCATCTCCCAAATCAGTCTCATGCTCTCGAAGGAACTGTAGGTCAAGGTTACCAGTAATGGTCATTGCGTGAGGCATTTTCAAACGATATGTGCCTCACCGGCGAGATCCCCATCGACACGCCCCGTTCCTTCCCACACTTAGATTCCGTTGCGCACACTTACTTATCTCAATTCGCAATTCGACACGGCTTCCCTCCCATCAACTGAGTCGATGCCCTCGCAGCTCCTCCGCGCCACAGCATCGGTTCGTCCCTCCCTCGCGCTTCGACTCGGACGGAGGGACACGGGGGAGCCTGCTGACGGGGTCCTGGAGCGGTGGCGGGCGGGGGAGGGGATTGCATACTCCAGCAGTGCACCCGAGTGCACCCGGCGTGCAACAGGGCACAATGGGAGGCGGAGGGCCGTACAGATGAGAAGGTCGACTTTCCCGAGTTTCAGCGGTTCTGCCTGAAGTGCGATCCTGATTCTGCTCCACGAGTGAATGAGAGTCATATGCGCGGGAGTGGGTTCATGATGATATTGACAATGTAAGTTGACGGAGGCGAGTGATTTCATAGGTCGCCTGAGGTGGTGAGGCAGCTTTAATTAGGGTATGACATCCACTACTTACGTAGATCTTCATCCATAATTAGAGCACCACATCCGCCGACATATGCGGAAAACCAACCACCTGTCAGACCCTATATCCCATCTTGACAACGTTCACGCTATTTCACGAAGGGCGCACGCGCAACCCGCTGCGGCGTCGCTTCTACTCGAAGATGTCCGTGGCGTACCTGCCCTTGATGGCATGCTGGAACATCTCGTCGGCCATCGTGTCGTCGATCCCCTTTGCCTCCTTGATGATCTTAGTGAGGACCTCTTTGATGCCCTGAGCGACCTTGCGAGAGCCGCAGGTGTACAACTGTCGAAACGGTTGGTCAGTTTGGCGATGGCAGTTCACCTCAGAGAAATGACCTTGGCCTGGGCATTATAGGCCTCCCGGACTTCCTCGCGGTCGAGCCACGCACGACTGAAACCCACATCAGTCCTGTCAACGTTCACCCACAAGGCCTCAGGACTAGGAACTCACTCTTGCACGTACTTGCACCCCTCCGACTGCTCCACCGCCCTCGAAAACGCCGGTTTCACGTCCAGAATCCCCAACTCCTGCCACTCCCTCAGGTCCGTCTCCCCATACAACAAGTCCTCCCCGGGCCTCCTACATCCAAAGAACAACAAACTCTTTGCCACCTCCCGCCCCGCCTTCTTCTGCATCGCGCGCTCCTGCAAGAACCCGCGCATAGGTGCGAGCCCCGAGCCCGCTGCGAAGAGCAACATTGGCACGGCGGGGTCCGCAGGCGGGTGAAACGCCGCACTGCTCGCGCGCACCGCGAGCTGCACGCGGTCGCCCGGTCGCAGCCCCGCGAGGAACGTCGACGCGACACCGAGGAACGCGTCTTTCCGCCCTGCGCGCGAGGGCGCGTCCACGACGCTCACGGTGAGTGTCACGTGTGACGGGTTCCAGAGCGGTGAAGACGAGATGGAGTATTGCCGGATGCGCATGGCGGGAAGAAGTTGAAGGTAGGTCGGGAAGGGAAGCTTGATCGAGGGGTGGTCTTCGAGGATGTCGAGCACGCTGAGGCGCGCGTTCAGAACTTGTTCTGTGTACGAGGCGGAGAGCGCTTGGAGCGCTTCGGTGGGAGCGTTCTCCGCTGCTTGGAGGATGCGGATGTCCCGCGTTGTGGCAGGCTGCGAGAGTTCAACATACCCAGACAATAGAGTTTGAATGGTGACGGGCCGATCAACCGGGAGCGGCGTGGGTCCACTGGATGACAGGACGATCTACGCAGACGTGAGACAGACCAAAATGGCAGACACGAAGATCGAACCTCTTGCTCTGGCGACAATCCGAACCGAGCGACCACCCTGTGCACGTCTCTCTGTGGGTTCGAAGGGAGACTGGCAAGCATACATGAGCACTGTTGGAAGCTGATACCGGAGTGGGCTCACATGGCGAGATAGTCACCCGCTCTGTACGACGTGCCCTCGGGCAACTGGAACTCTATAGATTTCGTCAGGCACGAAAGGAATCATGCACGCGAACCGTCGTACCGATATGCCTCTTCGCCGGAGCCTCCGGGGGAGTGAGCAGCGTATTTTCCACAACCGTGCCAAGCGCAGCATCCGGCTGGCGCAGCACCGACGCGCGGTATGTACCCTCACCCACCGTCTTCACCTCTAGCCCACCCACCAAGCCTGCCTTCGCATCGCCCATCGCGGCCGTGCCATACTCCTACATTCCCATCAGGGCAATCAGCATACAGCCCACATCACATGTCGCCAACCCACCTTTGACAGCGCCTCCCACAAGCCCGCCTCCCACTCATCAAATGTCTCGAAGAAGTCGCCCGCGCTGGCATCACCCACCCCACGCGCGATCACCCTCTGTGCGCCACGTTCCTCGAGCCGAGCGTCGATCTGCATGGGGATACGCTGGAATGTCTGCACCCAGTCACGGTTCCCGCACCCGAAGACGGCGAAGCGCACGTTGGCGAGTTCCGAGCCCTTCAGGTTGGAGAGCCAGTCGACGAAGTGCGCAGCGTTGTCGGCAGGCTCGCCTGATCATGCTTGAGTGTTAGACGGACCAGGGCGTGGGGAAGAGTCTGGGGTAACGCACCTTCAAAAGACGCGGTGATGATCACTACGGGGCCGTCCGTCGGGAGCTTGGCCACAAATGCGTCGAGGGTGCCCATGCTCGCGTGGAAGCCTGTCCAGCCCACGCCTATCAGAACACACGCATACATCTACATCTAGCCACCAAACACTTACCTCTCGCCGCAGCATCGTTTACGACCCGCTGCGCAAAGGTCTCGCTCGTCCCCGTATTCGAGCCATACAGCACATACATCGGTTGCCTCGCCTCCGCCCCCGCGCTCACACTTCCATTCGCAACCCCATTCACCGTCGTCTGTCCCGGACCCGCACCCTTCGTACCCACATGTCCTCGAAGGAACGCTGCTGTTGGGCGAGCGACGGGGCGGCCCTTGTCCTTGCGGGGCGCGACGCGGATGCGGAAGTCGCGTGGCTTGATGGTGAGCGTCTGCTTAAGGACGAGCTCGTACGAGGGGTCGTCCATCATCACGTCGAACCGCTGGAAGATGAGCGCGGCGATGAGCTGCATTTCTTGCAGGGCGAAGGCGCGGCCCTAGGAGTGGGGTGATAATTAGGTTAGTGAAGGGATGGGGGAGAAGGAGGGAGGGAACGTACGATGCAGGCGCGCATGCCGAATCCGAAGGGCTGCCAGGCGTTTGGCTAGCACAACAGAAGGAGGGTCAGTACATAATACTATCCATGAAGCATAGATCACTCACAGGCAGCGCCTCGAACTTTCCATCCAACATCCGCTCTGGGTTATACACCTCCGCCTGCGCACAAAACTCGTCAACATGAATTGCGGGGAGAATAATGCGACTCACGTCCTCGCCCCAGACCTTGGGGTCCCTCAGGGCTTGCGCGGTCAAGATGGCGACGGTCTGTCCCTTCTTCACGGCGTACTTGCCCCCGCCGATCGTCGTGTCCTCCCACACCTCGACGCTGCGCATCGGCGCCGCGGGGCCCATGCGGAGGGCCTCCCTCAAGCACGCTGGATCCATCGACACCACACCAAGTCAGTGACATCTCTGGTTCCCCGAGTGTAAACGAGAGAAGGGCCAGACGCACCAGTTAGGTACGGCAGCTTTGTCAGGTCCCCAATCTGCGGCGGCTCGTCGCCTAGGACTTCGTCGATCTCTTCACGCAGCTTACGCATGACCTCGGGCTTTTTGAGAATGAAGTACATCAGGAAGGAGAGCGTTGCTGGCGGCGCATGTCCTGCGCGTCAATGCTGTGTCATGGATAACTGGGATGCGGGAGACTTACATGAAGTAGTCTCATGCCCTGGAGAGCGGGGTCAGTCTTACATGCCGGAGCAAGGAGAGAGAGGCGTACCGGCGATGAGAAAGGTCAATAGCTGGTGTCAGGATGAGTTATGACGCGCATATACCCGTGGAGGGATTCAGACGACACACGTTATTCTTAATGTTTTCATCCGGCAGAGACTTGCCTGTCTTCGGGTCTTTTCCCAACAACATTCGGTTCAGCAAGTCATTCTTGTCCGTCGGGTTGGCCCTCCTGTCCGCGATGACTGCACCCAACACAGATCAGTACCTCCAACTCGAGCACAGGCCCAACCCGGCACGACACGAAACAGAATGAGACACGCACTGTCGTGGGCGAGGTCTGCCATGACCTTGATGTCCTGCTCGTACTTTGCATTATAGCCCATCATGTTCGTCACCAGCGACGGCCGGAAGGCGCGTTGGCCGGACTCGATCAGGAAATCGACCATCGACTCGACGAACGGCGGGTTCGATTCCTGGATGGCGGCGTACAGGCAATGAGCGTCGAATCTAGACTCAGTTGAGTAGCCAAGCACTAACCCTGTAGAATGAGTTTAATCTAAAGGACTGTTAGCGAGGATTGTCCATCGAAGACCGGTTCGTTCAGCTTGGCTTACCTATAAGACATCGAGCACAACGCGATGGTATCGAAGGTCAGTCGGGTGAAGTCCTCGGCAGGGTTGAGTGCTACGCTCGGACCGAACCTACAAGCATTGGGTGAGTATCCCCGAGACTCTGTGGAGTCACTAGATGCGGAAACTGACCGTTCCCACTTCAGGATAAGCTGCATAGCGATATCGTACATGTCGTCGAACATCCCTCGGATGGCTCCCGTGCCAAATGCAGGCATGAGGAGGCGATCTGAGGACACGTCTGTTGTCAGGACCCGCATTTACTTCACTTTAGGCTGAGCTTACGAGCCAACTCCCAGTTCTCTTCACCCGGCTGAGCCTGCAGCGAGAGCGCAGTCGCTGAAGAGTTAGAGCACGACACAGTAGATCACGAAGGGCAACTCACGGTGAACAGGCCATCCCCGACGCCATTCCTCACTTGCGTGAGAGCACCACCCTGAGGGTTCTTGACAAACCGCTTGTCGTCGCAGACATCATTCATGAGTTCGTACGTGCTGACCACGAGAAGAGACCTGGCTGTATGCGTCCGGATCCAATCGTCATCGCATATTCTCTACGTGGCAGACACTCACAGAACTGCAGGAGCTCATATATCTCGCCATACTGCTTCGAGAGAAGAATGAAGGACCGTAATGGCACCTCTTTGTCGATCTGAGTGACATGGCCGAGGAAGGGCAAGGACGGCGGACAAGGGATCGGCGTGGTCATCCTCGATGTCCTGGCTGTCCAAGAAGTGCTGCTCTGTCAGTGACAGTGTAGAGATTGCAATGCATCGGCGCCGCTGTTTACTGAGGATTTAAGTCATTGATCCGACTGTCGTATGGCCGCATCTACAGCTTTGCCGTGTGCGCAGGCACGCCTGTGATATTGCACGTACGACCCGGAGCGGGCTACTGCGATGAGTGGTGTACATGTGTCATTAGGGACATGGCCACGGATTGCCGGTGGGGGCATGGCCACGACGTCGACTGCCGGCGGGGACTTGGCGAGGACGACGTCGACAATGCGGCGTCAATGTCAAGGATCAGATGCAACAACCTGTCCCGGCGGCTCACGGGCGGCATGCTGCGGGTCCGGACTTAACGGTGATGGCCCAATACTTGTTGGTGAGCACGCTGCAGCTGATGAAAGCTGTGTGCGCAGAACGCCAGCGCGGAGAAGGACCGCAGAAGGGGCGTAAGGATAGAAGTACTTACTGTAGTCTTTTCAACTCCTACTCTTATCTCTGCTTGGCGGGACACCGATATGGGAGGAACTGCGTACGGTTCGCGCGTGCGTGCGGAGAGCATTCAGGACCCAAGCAGTGCAGAGGATGAGTCGTGCTTTTGAGAAAGGAATAGCAAGATTTGGCAGAGGGAGAGATTAGTGCCTGAACTTTGAAGATAAGGGTAATGATATATAGCGGATTTCGATGATACCTACCTCATGCGATCTTGACACTTCTATGGACAAAAGTACCAACGTTGCTCGAGTCTCCCGAGGGGTCCGATGGAGGCGTCAACATGCAGTCGGAACTCTGTCTTGCGCAAACGCGTCGCGTAGCGCGTTATTTGCCTCTATTATGACGTGCACATGACTCGGAAAACCGCCCACTGATTCAGTGACTGCCACTGTGCCAGATCGTCTCAAGTCTCAGACAAGAATACATCGAGCGAGCGCACGGAGGCTGGAAGGAATTGTCCACTCTGCCCAGGGAGGCTACCCAACATGTGACAAGACTCCAATATTTGTGTCGCGTACCTATCGTGAATCTGAACGACTGGCAAGTTTGTTCACGTACGCGGTACTTATCGGGGACGCCAGCGAGGGGCCCTCTACACTGTGGGAAGGGGGAAGCATGAAATTCAGTGACTGTCGACGTTCATTTTCAGCGCCTTAAGCACTCATTTTTCCAATGCAAGTGTGTCGAACATTGAAAATGAGTGTTGGAAATGAGTGTTCTCGTACACTCACCAGGTGACATTTTGTCTATTGTAAATGAGTGTCTGACTGCACGAAATGAGCGTTTGGATGTCTGAAATTTCTCGTTGCACGCGATCTTTTTTGCTGTGAAATCTACATGCTTTCCATCGTGTTTTCGAGTCATTTGCATAGTGCAACTGCGATGAATTTCACGCGGAATTCACACCAGATGTTAGTGATTATGGGTAGCATTAATAGCAGTACAGAACGCCTTCTTATTCTCATACAACTACTGCTGTAGCTGTGATACTTGATCTACCAGCATGACACCAGCATGACACGTATACGGCAGCGGTGCCATGGCGATGTCGGAATAGGGAACAAGACAATGGGTGAGTTAGACATTGACAGCAATACAGTGAGATGGCGACGTACAGTAGTACTTTTACAGTTCGTCATGATCAGTGATTGCGGAAGGCGACGGGAATGTCGAGAATTTTGAGACTGGCGACGAGGCATAGAGTCGAATGAACACGAGTCAAGGAGGCGTCACCGAACTTACAATGCGGCAGGCAGCCTCGGAAGTTATAGAACAGAGGACACGTCAAAGACAGACAGCGAGGCGGAGCAGTGGTCGAGGCGAGAAGCAGCTTGAGTGAGTTCGGTCGCCGAGATGACATGGCAGCGAGCCAGAGAGGTTGAAGCGAGAAGCAGTGCAAATGAATTCGGTCGCCAAGAGACGGCCGCGAGTCGAAAGGGGCAGACAAGAGGTCGACAGCAGCGAGTGACAGACGAGATAACGGTGGCCCGGTAGGATTGAACCTGCGGAGACAACTCGGGCACAGTGGCGGCTAGTAGTAGTACAGACTCGGATGCGAAAGCGGTGGAAGTGAAGTTGCGAAAGCGAGCCGTTGGTAGGGTGAAGCGCGCAGAGATGAGACGGCGGGTAGAGGCTGCAGAGCCTGACCCGGAGACGAGACGAGTCGGCGGCGGGTATAAGCTGCAGACGATGAGACATGGATCAATGTACAAGGCGCAGAGAAGGGATAGGGGCGAGCCACGGCTCAGCAGAGACATCAAGGAGATTGACATGCACTTACATCAGTTCTAGGATGCTATTTCGGAGCCTTCTGAGACCCAGCGGCGGACACAGAGGGAGCCTATAGTACCAAGACGGCAACAGCGAGTCAATCATCAAGGTAGCGACGTCGCTATCACAAACAAAACTCATACAAGAACATGACTCGTTGCTTACCGGTGCGACATGCACATTAGAGTCCTCGCGATTGATCTTGACACGCTTTGTCTTAGCTGCGAGAGGTTCCGAGTCCGAGTCCGGCGAGTCCATAGCTGACTTGGGCAGTGAGGAGGTTGTCGTATCTGGCTTCGAAGCTCGCTTGCGCTTAGCTGCGCGTGGCTTTGGCGGCAGCGGCTACATCATACGGATATCAGCGTGGCAACAGCCTGAGCACGGAGTAAACAATCTCACAGGGGGAAAGTCGTTCTCTGTGATGCGGCGTGTACCGCGCGATCTTGTAACTCGAGGCTCTGTTGCTGCGAGATTTGGAGTCCGGATCTCGGGTTCTTCATGCTGTGTCCTTGCGACAGCCTTGCCAGCCGCTTTCTCTGATACTATACGATGTTCTGTGACCGGCTTTGGTGATACTACTGCGTCTGCGCCACCGTCGCCGTCGCGAGCACCTGGAAGGGTAGAGTGTATGGCGCTCACGGCAGTCACGACTTCGGCTGGATGTGTATCTGGGTCGTCTTCTGCACTCTGCACAATATAACGAGGTGGCATTACTGATACAGGCTTGATATTATACGGCAGACTTACCACGCCCTTTCGCTTGATAAATAAGGTGTGAAGGCATTTCATCGTAGCCTCAACAGCCAGGTGGCCTTGTCGCGGGCGTCCGCCGGAAGATTGAGGTCGCCGAAAGCACTGCTCTTGATGCGAATGACATCAGCATCGCTCTCGCTGATGTTACGGTCACCCGCAATGAGAAGAACGGCAGCATGAGGGATGAAGACGTATCGTATGAAAGAGTTGTAGTTAAAAGGCTTGATGGCCTCAGAGTCGACAGTGCCTGGGGGGAATGCTGCACGAAGAGCGATGTCCAGAAGCATACGGCCTTGCTCTCCATAACTACATGCACGAATGGGCCGAGTTAGCAACCAAGTACTGCAAGCAAGGCCACTTACTATCCGACGCGTGCAGAAAACGGTCAGCAATCTCGTGGTAAGGTTTCCTCGATGAGCATAGCTCGCGAGTTCCTGAGGGCGTCGTCGTCATTGGTGCCGATGTTAGATTGCTGCAGAGTTCGCGCAAGCCGCTGTCGCACAAGGCACTCTCGTGGCGACTCGATAGCGCGCTCGAGTGCTGGACGGAGCTTGTGATTGAGGCGCTCCCAGACGTGCGTGCATTCAGCGTGAGCAGCCAACCATTCTCATACGCCTCGTCCGTTAGTGGGCCTTCGTAGCGGATCTGTTGGCAGATGTCAATATTCAGGTGCATTAACTCCGGCTTTCGTTCCCTCTCATCAACTCCTGACGTCTCTTCCACATCTTCACAAGCTTCGTCGATGGTTCAGAAGGAGCCTCATCCGAACAGCCCATATTCGGGCACCGTGTTCATCGAGGCTGGCATATCCTTGTAGGTCTCTGGTGTTTTCAGCGAGGTCGGCTTCCAATTCGAGGTCCGAGTCTGAACGCTCTCGGATACCGGCAAGCTGCGCCAGCGCACGATCGATTTCACTGGTCTGTGCCGGACTCTGTGGTCGAATAGGGGAGAGGTTTTCGAGGAACGAAGGGGCTCTTGACAAGATGGGACTTGGTGATGGTGAGTCACGTACAACGCCACGTTGCACTCGCTGAGGGTTGGGCGTGTAGGCTGGGCTTCGTCACCCGAGTCCCAAGCTGCATCATCTAGATTCGCCGTTGTCGGGTGCTCAGTCCGTTTGCTGTCGCCGCGAGACTTGCTGCGTGATGACGAGCTCTGCGTTGGTGCTCGAGCAGCTTCTGCTGTAGTCGGTACGGTAACCTGTTCGTGTATAGAACAATCAATGTAGTATCTTCTTCGGCAGCCCGGCCTGAAATCGCGGTGATCATGACTAACTCACCTTTGGAGCCTTTCCTAGTCTGTCTCCTCTCTGCGACGTGTTTCGGGATGCCCGCGACTGGTGCTAATCGTACATAGAGTGGATGTATGCGCATAGAAAATGGGCGAATGACTTACTGCTTGAGCTCGTTCACGTTTGTGTGATGTGCGAGCGTTCGACTGAGAGTGTTTCGGCTATACATCGTGAGTTACGGCGACATGCAGAACTCAAATGTGGAACATACCTTCGATACTGTCTTCCTGACTCCTTCCTCGTCTCGTGGTCACTTTGGTGCAACTACTGCATCACTGTCATCCTCCGTGTCGCTGTCCGATGACACATCATCCCCTTGTCTTCAGGCTCCATGTCTGATGGCCATTGATGTCTGCCCTGCGTTGTTCGGATTGGTCGAGTTCAGTGTCGTCTATTGCATGCTTCTCCGCGACTTCCAGTTGCGTAGTGTTTGCTGTATCCAAGCTCGGATGGGCCAGCCGCTTGCACATGTTGCCAGAAGTCCGGTTTTGTCTCTTAAGGTGATCTAAACATAGTCGCGAGCAGGCCGGGGGCACAATCCGAATCAGTGCAAGCGCATATAGTACTCGAACGACTGTGACTTACCAGGGTGACGACATTTGCGATTATTTGCTGATCTTGTTCGCGGAATGTCTTGCCCGGTTCAAGGAATTTGTGACAATATGTCCGGGTTGTGTACTGCATGATGTATTGTTGTCTCTGCGATGTCAGACGGTGAATATTCTGGCGCACCGTCCACTTATTGTAGATTTTCTTATTTTTGATGTGTGAGTTAATCGCAAAGAGTCGAAGATGTTGAAGCCATGGGGTGGTGCCCGTCCCGGCTGACCTTTTGGGCGAGCAATTGGCTTCGATTTGGCGGAGTTTGTAGAGCGGGTTGGTCCATGACGTGCTTGGCGGTGATGTGCAGCTTGGACAAGATCTTGGAGCTCATTGGCTTTGCTGTGGTGTGAGCGGTTGGAGGGCATGATACAGCGCAGAAGTGAGAGGATAGTGAAAGACGGTGAGATGTTTGCAGTGACGCGGTCGCGACTGGCCCGAGGAAACACCACGTGATCGTAGAGTGCACGTGTTTGCCTCATGGCTGCCACATGCGCGCCGCACAGCTCTCGGGGTCTACACAGCCTGTTTGCTACCGCTCTCTTGTCTCCTCCCTCCACGTCGCCTGCGCCTTCATCGTTGTCGTGTTCCTCTAGGAGCACCATGTCAAAGCGCAAGTACTGTCACTGTAAACCCTCATGCCACAAGCTACTCAGTACTCGGCAGAGGATACGCCACAGGAAAAGACAAATGGCTCTCGGACATGCAGATGAGATTTATAGCTCGGAGTCTGGTTCTGATGCTGGAACTGATGCTGAGATGAGTCAATCTGACTCTAATGAATATTCCAGTAGGGAGCAATCAGTGCACATGGAAGTAGATGCCCTTGAGGAGCCTGAGCATGAGCTGAGCTCTTCTGATAATTCAATGGATGTGGATAGTTTTGGCAGTGAGGTGAGTCCTTATCTTCCACTGAGCTGGATTCCACTGAACTGGTTGACATTTCCTCAGGCTTCAGATGCTGCTCAGTCTGATGCATCTTGGTATGAATATGATCCAGACAAGGAGTCTCAAGTGAGTCAGACTGATGCACAACTGATAAGTAAATTTGAAGCTAGACTTGGGCCTCAAAATGAGGCAGAACTCCATGAAATCAGTAATATCTCATATCATATTACCTGAGAATGCTTGACTAATGACAATTTTGATAGGGAATTATGCTCTCACTGAGAAAGATTGTGACAATATCCGTGCATTTAAGTTGAGATTCATTCTTGATGTGCCTCGCAGAGCATTCAACCACATGCGTGAGAGCTTCTCCCATAAGATGGATATTGACTCTGAATGGGTCATTTTACACCACATGGCAAGACTAACTGGAGTTCAGCCAGTGTGGTATGACTGTTGCATAAATTCTTGCATTGCATATCTGGGGAAATATCTGGATGATACAAAGTGTTCATTCTGTGAGCATCTGCGCAAGCAGCCTACAGGCAGAGCTTTCAGGCAGTTTTGTTACTTGCCTATAATACCCAGACTCCAAGGGTTCTTCAGGTCAGAGAGAAAGATCAAGGAGATGAATTACAGGGCAAAGTTTGAAAAGTCTGAAGACATGATCAATGATGTCTTTGACTGTGAGCATTATGAGAGACTATGCAAGACTAAAGTGGTCATTGATGGGATAGAGAAATCCCACAAATATTTCTCTGATCCCAGAGATATTGCATTGTCAATCTGTACAGATGGCTTCTTGCTGTTCAACAGGCGCAGGGGTGGTCCATCTGCAACACCAATCTTGTTGCAAGTATACAATATACCCCCAGAGATTCGTACACAACTTGGCAACTGTCTATGCACTGGCATCCTGCCAGGTCCCAGGCCCCCTAAGGACATGCAATCATTCATGATACCTGTGGATGATGAGTTAGCCCAACTGGCTTCTGGGGTATCAACATATGACTGTGTCAAGAAGGAATTTTTTGATCTTCATGCCTATGTTATCCTCAATCATGGAGACATAATAGCCACTGAGAAGATGTTGAATATCAAGGGCCACAATGCCTACTGTCCATGCAGATCATGCTACATAAGAGGGACTAGACTTGGGAACACATATTATATTCCACTTATCAAGCCAGATGATGGAGCTGAACATGGAGAGTACTATGATGCTCAAGCACTTGTAATGAGAAGTGATGAGGATTTTGATAAACACATCAAAGCAATGAACTCTGCTACTACAAAAAATATAGAGCTCAATTGGCACGTCACTATGGTGTAAAGGGTCATCCTGTACTACAAAGAGTAGCATCTCTGGACAGAGCACGTTCATATCCCTGGGAATGGATGCATCTATTTTGTGAGAATAATCTGCCTAACCTCACCAAAGCTTGGTCTGGGAAATTCAAGGGATTGGATACTGGAAAAGAGTCCTATGAAATATCCCATGACAAATGGAAAGAGATTGGCCAAGAGACAGTTGACTCTGTGAAGCATATCCCTGCCAGCTTTGTTGGGAGGTTGGGCAATGTTGCAGATGACTCTGGGAATTATACAGCAGAGTCATGGGCCTTCTGGTTCATGTACATTGCTCCATATGTCATGCATGAGAGATTCAGCAGTGAAAAGTATTATATCCACATGTGTCAGTTGGTTGACATCATGAAGACAACTTTACAATTCACTCTCAAGAGGAGTGAGCTGCCAAAGCTCAGAGCAACTATCATTGATTGGGTCAAGAAATATGAGGAGTACTACTATCAGTACAAGTCTGAGAGGTTATCATTCTGCCTTCTTGTTGTTCATGGCCTTCTCCACTTAGTGGATGATATTGAGTATGCTGGGCCTATGTGGGCTACATGGACCTTCTACATTGAGAGATTCTGTGGTTTTCTCAAGTCTGCTATGAAGTCTCGTCGCTATCCTTGGGCAAACTTGAACAACAAGGCAATAAATCTGGCCTATCTAGAGCAGCTCAATGTCAGATATGACCTACAGAATGAACTGGGTCTTTTGAAAAAAGACTCAAGTAAGCCTACCAAGTTTGAGAGACTATATCCAAAATGTGAGTTTTCTTTCAGGCTTATCATTGATTACTGAGTAACCCAACACATGTAGATCCACAAACTATGCTTGGTGCTCCTCATCAACAGATATATGAGCCTGATAACAATGTCAGGAGACTTATTGCTGTATATCTCCAGGCACTGGTGGGAGGTAGTGTCAGCTCAATTCAGAGACTCCTCCCAAAGTCAATGTCAACATGGGGCAAAGTGCGCATCTTGCCAAGAGGAGATACAATCCATTGCTCTCATTCAGGACATAAGGAGCGAGATTCATCCTATGTAAGAGTAAGTGAAGAAATTGTTCAGTATTGAATATCTACTGATTTGTAGCAGTATGAGTTCTTGGACACTCAAAGTGGCAAGCGCATGATATATTATGGCCAGCTGGAGCAAATCATTGTCTGTCAGTTATCCAATGACAGACAGCTTTGGGATCAGTATGCAAACCAGACCATTCTTCTTGCTCTTCTCACACCATGTCAAACACATGGTAGAGATGCCACTGAGGAACTCACATGGTATACTACATATCTCAAACCTCGCATTTTGGATATCAAGGCCATACAATGTGTTGTTGGTAGGGTCTACTCCAGGAATAAGTGGGGAATCATTGACAGAAGTGATGACCAAGCAAGGACTTTGTTTGTTGATACAGAGGTTGAGGGAGGATTAGATAGTGATTCTGATTCTGAATAAGTCTACTGCAATGCATCCTTTGTATACTGTGACATGTTTGTATTTGCAACGTCAATGTTCTAGCAATGTACAACTACTCCTTGTCATTCATTAACATTCAACAGGCACACCTATCTAGCTACATACCAGAGGCGGGCCGAGAGGTTGAGATGCCATTCAAGCGCGGTCGCGTTCGGAGCCGTTGGCTTTGGAGCCGTCGCTTCGAACCTGTCGTCTGGGTACTTCACCTGCATATCCGCCATAGCACACTGAAGCCACTCAGGCATCAACGCCCTCTGTCCACCCCAGTCAGAACTTGACCGTCAAGGTTCAAGTACAGTTACACCTACCACGTTCGCGTTCGTACTGGGGGGTGCTGACGGCGGCGGTTGAGGCGGCGAACCCGCGGGTGGAGCCGCGCCACTCGCGTCCGCATCGCCATTACTTTCTTGGACAGCAGATTCAGGAGGCGCAGAGGCTGCACCGGTCGCTCTTGTGACACGCTGGGCAAGTGGCAACTCCGAAGCGCTTGAGGCAGTCGACATCGGGGACATCGCCCTCGCGGCAGCGAGGGACGGCTGAGGCTCCTCCACAGGGACCTCGCCTTTTGGCAACTGAGGAGTCTCCGGTTCTGCATCGCCGTCTTCGGGTGCAGCCTTCGCTGACTGGTCGTCAACCTGAAGACGCTTGGCTGCTATACGTGCTTAGTCGGCTTCTAGAACGAGATTCCGATGTCACGTTCGATCTGGGTTATACTCAACCGGGCGAGGCCGACGATGTCTGTGCCAGAACTCACCTGTAGAAGTGTCAGCGACATCCACGAGGCCAAAGCCGCGTCCATTACTTACCACATGTACCGCACTGCGACTTGTCTCCAAGCAGGCATTTTCTGAGTCCCACGGCGATATCCTCAGGACAGCCGCAGTTCGAGCAATGCTAGACACCGTCGATCATGTTTGGATGCTGACCATCAGCATACTCTTTCTCCTTGGCTTCCCGCTCGAGTTCCTTTGTCCGCTTCACCGATAAGACAACCCTCGCGCCTTTAGTGTCTGCTCCCGCACTGCTGCTCTGCAACGGCAGGTCGCCCTCGATGGGAGGCGGGACTGTCGACGGATCAGCTAAGTCGAGGAAGTCGCACCGCGGAGATTCACTCATGATCGCAGAACACTAGAAGGGAATGAGGGCGCTTTGAAGTGACCCTTCAGCGTCTTTTCCTTCGGTGCGGAACCGTCCGACGGGTGCCCGACAAGGAACAGGCATTTCTGGTAGATCTGCACCTGGAATGTGCAATAGCAGTTCTGTGGAGAGTCAGGATGCGACATGATTGCACGCGGCAAGGAGACCTACGTACATGTGAGGATGTAGGCGAGAGGGCGTGGGCAAGAGGACACAGGCAAGATCATGCAGGCGAGACAACAGATGAGACTGCGCGCAGGCGAGATGACAGGTGAGCGAGACGCGGGCGAGCGAGACGGCGGGCAAAGAGTAAGAGTACGACGAGATGAGGAGCGAGCGAGACGGCGGGCGGGAGGGACTGCGGGCGGGAGAGCGAGATGGCGGGCCTGCGAGATGACAGGACTGCGAGATGATGGGCCTATGAGACGGCGGGCCTGCGAGACGGCAGGGGCGTGCAATGGGAATAGGGTGACAGCTAGAAAGCGAGACGGCAGGTGAGCAGGGCCGCAGGTGAGAGAAAACATGGGCGAGAGGAACAGTGCACGAGAGGACCAGTGCGCGAGAGAGACGGCGAGGAGAAAAATGAAGACAATCAACAATGACAGTGGGAGCGAGATAGTGGGCAGATGAGACGGCGGGTAAGTGGAGCGGCATGCGAGCGAGACAGCAGGTAGTGTGTAAGCGAGAGGGCGAGGGCGACATCCTCTTATCGACAAGATGGACGCAGGAGTGGCTCGTACAGGCGACGAGGGCGGCGACGTGGCCATCGGGACAGACGGTCGGCGACGACAAGGTGTAGGGAGGGGGTGACGCAGCCGGAAGCTAGGGCTTTGCAGGTAAGGCGTGCGGGCACGAGAAGACGGGCGTGTAAGCACGAGAGGGCGGGCGTGTAGGTGCGAGAGGGCGGGCATGTAGGTGCGAGCAAGGTGCGAGAGTGCGCGTGTTACGAGAGGACGCGTGTAGGCAGGAGAGGGCGGGGCGTGGACAAGACGGTGGGCGTGAGAGGGCGGGCATGGAGGCGCGAGGGGCCAAGCGGGTGGGCAAGCAGACGGAGCGACTGGCAGCACGTACTAGCCACTGCGAGCGCAACGGAGCCCATACTTAGGCACAGTGACTAGGAACAGAAGCTGTTAGTAGGTACACTAGCCTTAGGGACGGCTCACCTTCGCTTTTTGTACCTCTGCTTTGTCCTACCTTCATCCTTATATACCCTCCGTCTGCGCTCATTTTGCTCGGGCTTTTCGCGCTTGATCCCGCCTGTTCATGGAACGGCACCAGGGCGGCGGCGCTGCCGCCGCTGCGCGAGCGGCGGGTACGGGTCACAGGCGGGTTCCCACGACCCGTGCTCTGCACATAGGGACTCCGGCTCCGAATATGATCATATGTCCCACCGACATTGACTTTGAGCACATAAAACACTCTAATTGCGGTCAATGTTTAGAACAGCAAAAATGAGTGTTTAGAACAGTACCGACATAAACACTCATTTTCAGTGGGACCGGAAACAGTGTGGTAAACACTCATCTAAGGAAATGAGTGTTTTCGGCGCTGAATTTCATGCTTCCCCCTTCCCACAGTGTCTACTATCGTTGTACATCTACATAGACTGCTCATCCGAAAGCATACCGGAAAAATGGTACACCGGCCAAGATCAACATACACACGGCACTGCGAAATATCCAGTCCTCAAAGTGAGTCCATCATAACCAATACTAACCGTGCGTCGAATTCCAAGCATGGTGACGTCAACACCGTGACTGAGCGCCATCGTGTCCGAGTTCCTCTGATGTTATACATGCATCGCCGCGCTGTCGTCTTCATCCTCCACCGGCAGCTCGAGTTCATGACCCATGAACTCTTCACTTGTACCGGGAGGTTGCTTGAACAGCATCGTTGTTAACGCGCGCGAGAAGTACGTCCCGCCCTCGTAGTCCTCCGAGCTTGCCTGGTGAAGGTCGAGGATGAGACGGCTGAGCAGGATTGATGTCATCCTGAGGTGCCCGAGCTTAGCGAGGCTTCTGGTCAATACCAATGCAATATAAGCACGTACACTGCGCTCCATGTTGACGCGGCCTCGAGAAACTGATGAGAGTGGTCAAGGAGTTCATCAGCGGATCCCAACACGCTGACTCGCCGGACCGAACTCACTCTCCGAAAAGCGATTCCCGCCGCGTTGATCACAGTTAGGAACCTACCGTGCTCCGCTTAATGGCACGGAAATGGCCAAGTCTCGCATGGTATGACTCACCCGAAATAGGTCGCAGCTGCGCGGTAGGGTGTCCACGAGTAAATTCAGCGCGAGCCCGGATTGGAGAAGGGGGCACGCACTATCACTCATGAGGACAACTGACATGTTCCCCATGCCTGACATACTGCGGCGATTCATCCCGGAGCCATCCGTCCGACGGCTCGCACCTACCATATGCTTGATTCTGAGCCAGGTAAGGAGTAACGCGATAGCATCGAAGACGACAGCGGATGCCCGTCCAGCCATCATCCCTATACGGCATCCCAATTCACGGTCAACTCATCTTGACCTGGCCCGCTTAATTACATCGGTACTCACAGCTGCAGATGACGGAGGTGGCAGCAACATCAGGTTTGAGTCAAACGCTGAAGGTGAGGTGTCGACTCGCGCACCTATATCCGAAGACTTGGGTGTTGATGTTGCACGTTTGAAATTGCGGCGTGATGTGCGCGAGGTAGGGTGTGGAGAGGACGAACGTGTACTACCAAGTCACAGGTGTAGGTGAGTTGTCGCGGTCGACATTCATTCATGATGTCACTCGAGGTGACGTACCGTAGAGATCACCGGATTGAGCAGACCCAGGACGAGCATGAATCCCAGGCGCCATTTACTATTTCCCGAAAGCGCATATATGCGCAGGGCCGTGAAGACTGATGGTTTTGGTCAGACCAGGCGCGCTTGTCAAGACGGGAATACTTGCTCGCGGCGCACGTCAAAATCAGGACGTCCCCTACCATCTGAAGGCGCGCCATGATTGTGCAACTATTGTGTAATCGCTCAGCTTTCAACTCAGCAGCCCTAGATCTGGAAATGACATCTCACCTCTAAGGAATCGGATGAGATTGAGATTCGAGGCAAAGATCGGGCAGAACAGGTATCTGCAACCGCGGAAGATGCACTCACCAGCTGACTCTGCCAGCTTCCTTGAAACAAATAGCCAAAGACGACCGCGATGGTATTGAAGGGCGCGGAGTAGCGCAGCGCGAAGAAGAGGACAGAGCCGACGGAGGGCTTGAGCTTCCACATAAAGCGCACGTCGCGCGTGAAGGTCAGGAGGAAGTCATAGCAGCACAACACTTCAATAGGCCCGTGTCAGCACGACGCGTAGGGAAAGGAAGGTGAGCGACGGGATTTTGACCTTGAGCAGATACGGTCAAGCAGTTCTCGAGAAAGCTGAGGCAGCACTAGTCAGTATAGGGCCCGTCGGTGGATGCATATGGCGCTCCACGCACTGTTGTGACATGGCTTCCACAACCTCGTTCGACATGGTCAAGAATCGCGGTCTAACACAACCGAGCAGCACAGGGGGCGGCGAAGTCAATCTGTTCCCGCGTAATATAAGCCCGTGTGTCTTCAAATTCGCTGCAGCTGTCCCAGTGGCCATCAGCGCCGCAGAGGGACCGTACTGCTGGTGGCCGAGGACACCTTGATCAGAAAATCTGACTATCAGTAGTCGCCACTGCCACTGCCACACACGGTACCACACATCTCAAATGGATGTGGGGCTCACCACGAGGTTAGGGACCACCCATGCTTTCGTCCAGTCTCAATGGCGTGACTCGGCTTCTGCCCGCCACCTTCCTGACCACCGTCTCAAGAAGAGGTGTTCGTTCCTGGTCACGAGCTCCGTATGTCGCATTTGAAACGACTCGAACGCAATTCCTGAGTGCGATTACCATCTATGAGACTAGCCAGGCATCCAGCATCGTCGCCCAGCGAGTATTCAAGCTGTACGGAACGACCAAGGAACGCCGCAGATTCGCCTGAGTGCACAGCCTCTGTCGAAGTGCTTCCGCGATGTTCAAAGCTGTCCGGGAATGACACCGGTGCGGAGTCTCCCCGAAGGTATTGGAGTGAAATAGCAAGCAGATTGACAGGTTGAGGCGATGACAGACGTTACCTTCGCGTCGCAATCAGACAGTAGCATGAGATGGTGCCGCCATCCGCGGGACATGAGCATATTGACGTCGAGACAGGACGCAGATCCACGAGTCAAGGATCATGGATCCGGATGGTTTCCCGAAAAATAGTGACAATTTCCATGACAGTCACTACTGGCAGCATCCAACTGTCCAACGTCGCAGATCATACACAACTGAAGAGCGTCAACGATCTTAGGACCTATCGGTCACATGGTATAGAGTGCTGAATGGACGCACGACTGGCAGTACCCTCTAAGGCGGATCCACCACCTAATCTTCTAAGTCACGCCGAAGATGTTCGGTGTCACTGCCTTCAGACTCGGGCAAAAGAACCTGTCCCGCAGATTCAACATCTGACTCCGAGCTAGAATGCCCGTCGAAAGTAATTGTCGACAACACGCGCGAGATGAATGTGCCGTCGCTGTGGGAGTCATTCGTCTGGTGTAGGTCGAGCATTAGGCGGCCGAGCAAGATTGATGTCATTCTGTGAAGAGGCACACAAGTGCGTGAGGGATGACTTCTGTGGCGCGTGAGAAGGCGTACACTGCGTTCCAAGTGGACGCGGCATTGATGAACTAGTGAGCGGGGACGAGCGTTCAGTGAGTGGACCTCGTACGGGAACATAGAATAAATGTGAGGGCTTGCCTTTGGAAAAGCAATGCCCGATGCGTTGATCACAGATAGAAACCTATCAGTCCATCGTTTAGCGAGAGTAAATGACCTGATCTCGGGATGTGGTTACCCGAAATACACGACAGCTTGATTATGCAGAAATGAGTTCTCCGTGCAACTTGGATCAAAGGTACATACTCACTGTCTTTCATGAGCACAAGTGGCATACTCTTTGAGCCCACTAAACGGTGCGTCGCCCCTGAGCCATCTGTTTGAGTATTCGCGCTTACCACGTGCCTGATACTCAACCAGGTGAAGACTAGCGCGACGGCGTCGAAGATCACTGCGGACGCCCGTGCACACATCATCCCTGTTCAAGCGGTCACCAACAATACGTGAGTGACACATTGGTGAAGTCGAAAGAGTATACACATCTGTAGGTAAAGGCATGTCGTCAGCAGTTGCTCTGAACTGTTTGCGAAGTCTGTACTACACGTACATGTTACCCGGGGACGACATATCGATGTCGCACGTCTGGTAGTGCAGCGCGAGGTGCGCAAGGTAGGGCTTGTACAAGATGAACGTGTACTGCCGATGTCATGAAATGAATGCACATATGTCAACTTGACAACGCGGATGATTGCAAACCGTGTGTATGTGACGCACCGTGGATATCGCCGGATTAATCAAGCCAAGGATGAGCGTGAGTACCATGCGCCATTTACTTCGCCAAGAGACAGCAAAGATACGTGTTGCGGTGAAGACTAAGCAAGATTAAAAATTCAAGTTGACATCGACAACTTGGGGGAGGGCAAGTACTTACCTGCGGAACTTATCAAGATCAAGATGTCGCCAACTACCTCAAGGCGTATCATGACCGTACAGCTTTGATCATCTGACGTTGAGCTCTTCAACTCGCACACGGAAGCACGGTCCCTCACCTCTGTACAATGATGGAGACACGAGTACATTGCCAAGCTAGTCAGCATGCCATCGCAAGCAAAGGTGGTACATTCGTGGACAAGAACATAGCATCAGTTGCGGACTCACCAGATCATTCTGCCAGTTGCCCCAGGAGAGGTAACTGAGAACGATGGCGACCGTGTTCAATAGCATGGGGTACCGCAGTGTGAAGAAAATAATCGAGCCCACAGAGAGCTGGACCTTCCACATGAACCGCGCCTCGCGCGTGAGATTCAGGAAGAAGTCATAGCAGCAGAGCGCTATGTGAGTCGACAAGAGTAGTGGCAGTGCGCGTGTCAGTTATACTGAGCAAAGAGACGGAACTGCTGGTATATACCTTGAGCGGAGACAATCAAGCAATTCCCGAGGAAACTGAAGGCAGGTTTAGTTATACATATGTGATTGTCAATTGGTAAGATGAAGGGAACCCTCACTCTTGTGAGACGGCAGCGGTTACTGCTATGTCGTTTGGCATCGTCGAGTAGGCTCGACGCCGGCGAGGAGCAAATTTGCGGACAGCGGCATGCAGGCACGAGCTTCAAGTACTTGTTGGCAGTTTGACACTGCCAGGGGGCAGATGCACAGCGGCTGCCAAGATACGTCGATGCATTGACTGGCGACAGTCATGATATCATTCTGAGAACATCTGTTTGAGACAGGGCTCATCAGTTCATGATGACTGGGCTGTATATATTAACTTGCTTACTAGTCTAAGACACGTCTACCAGTGTTTGCACTGTGCCATGTAGATACCGGTGAGCACCTATTAGGGATGTTGCTGTTGATTAGATCAACGATTTCAATTCTCGAGCCATGTCCCGCGATTCGACTACGGGTCATGATATTGAACACGGCGAGCATACCTAACAAAGCCGTGAGCAATGGGCAAAGCTACTCTAGTGGGTCTGTCAAGCGATTCTCAACACCTCATCCACATGCTCGCTCTCCTCAGGCTCTGAACCAAGTGAGTCTCCATGGCCCGCGGGCCCTTCCATTCCAGCAGAAGGTAGTCTGAAAACCATTGACGCAAACGCGCGCGAGACATATGTCCCACCGTCGCGGCCCTCCGAGTTTGCTTGATGGAGGTCAAGCATGAGGCGGTTGAGCAGGAGTGATGTCATGCTGAGGAGAAATATAATCGGTGAGGGGAGTCATCGACAATGCAGCGGTTTCTGAAAAGGCCTACGTACACAACGGTCCAGGTGGACACGGCGTTGAGGTCCTAATGAGTCGAGTCGAGAGATGGTTAGTATTGGAACACAGTATAACGGGAATTCGAAGACTTACTTTCCGAAAAGCGATGCCGACGAGGTTGATGACAGTTAGAAACCTGTTGTCTCGTGGCTTAGCGGACATGCCCGCACACTTCACAGAACGTGAGTTACCCGAAATAGACTGCCGCTATATTACCGTACACGAGTGTAGTGTCAGCTCTCGGTCAAAAAGCAAGCGTACGACACGTACTATCCGCCATGAGAACGATTGACATGTTCCCTATCCCCGACACGACACGGGGAGGCGCGTTTGATCCGTCAGTCCGATTTCTTATGCTCACCCCATGCTTAATACTCAGCCAGGTGAGGACCAGTGCAACGGCGTCGAAGATAACCGCAGACCCTCGCCCCACCATCATCCCTGTGTAGAATGGGTCACCGTTAGCCTGAGTCGACAGACATTGTTATTACCCACAGCTGCAGGTGATCAAGGTTGCAACGACATCAGTTGCGTGCATAATTCTGAACGTGTCGGAGATTTTGAGACACGCACATGTCTTCCCTGAGCTGCGCATCGGAGGAGCACGTTTGATGCCCTGGCGCAAGGTGCGCGAGAAAAGGCGTGGATAGAACGAATGTGTACTGCCAGTACATCGGTTCACGAAGTCAGGTAAGCTCCTTCTGGTGGATCCATGGTACTTGGATGCGACGCACTGCAGACAATACTGGATTTATTAGACCTAGTATGAGTGTGACACCAAGGTGCCACTTATTCTTCCTTGAAAGAGCATAGATGCGCAAGGCTGAGAAAACTAAAGGAGGCGAGGTCAAGGCCCTGCGCGTTTGGAGAGACAAAAAGCACTTACTCACGCCGCTCGTTAAAATCAGTACGTCGCCTGTCATCTGGAGGCGTCCCAAAAGTGTACAACTACCGCAGCGCCGACATATCGCTCAGCTCAACTTCGTGTACACGACATACTGACTCACCACTGTTATGACCGGCTGGTCAGTACTGGTTCTTGGGCAGCTACACTGATAATCATGAAGGGCGTACTCACCAACTCATCTTGCCAGACGCCGGAGAAGAGATAGCCGAAGACGACCGCGATAGTGTTGCACTGTGCGGTGTAGCGCAAAGTGAAGAACAGGACGGAGCCAACGGAAGGCTTGAGTTTCCACATGAATTGCACCTCATGCGTGAAGGTCAGGCAGAAGTCGTAGATGCAGAGCGCTGTGCGGCGAGCGGTAAATTTAGGTTAGAAACCCGATGAAGCGTTGATGTGGAGGATGAAGGACGTGGCCCAAGTCGCTGTACTGACCCTGAGCGGAAACTGTGAAGCAGTTCTCCAGAAATCTAAGGCAGAGATAGGGTTTGTGGCAGAGGTAAGCATCAACACAATTGGCAGCCAGGGAGAACACGTACTCTTGTGAGACAGCCGCCGCGACTTGGTTCGACGACATGATGATGAATCCAGGTAGGGATCAATGTTCACACCAGAGGTACTACCACGCAGAAAGAGCTCAAGTGTTCGGAAGCCTGGGGTGAGGTAGAGACTATATGCAGCATACACGTCTTTATGTCTTCGTCGGCATTGGCGATCAAAAACAACAACAGCGCTTTACGATTAGGCATGGTCAGTGTAATGCATGCTACGCCACGCCCTCTCAGGGCGTGAAGCACGGCGCTTGATGAGACAACATACTCCCCGCTCGCTCAGTCCCGTCAGTACATACTCAGTTTTTCATCGAGCCACCTTCCAAGTGACTGAACCGTGGACTTTCGATGCCTTGGCGCCGCACTGAGGTTATTGACTCTTGACAAGGTCATGCAGGCGATGCGTAGACGCCGTAAAAGCATACTGACCTCGAGCCGTCGATATGATGGCGCTCGGAGCACATAGAGCGCTGTACAGCATCCGAGCCATTCCTTGAATCTTCGACACTGAGGATTGCACCCGGAAGCTCCGGTGTTGAACGGGAGGCTGCCCGACCAATGGCAGGTCGATATTCGAGACAGATATCGTATTTGCAAAGGAGCAGTTCTGTCACTGTCGGAAACCGATGTCTTGCCACGGACACTGAAGACGAACAGCTTCTGTCCTTGAAACTTGAAAGTCGTATCCGGGCGCTGGTTGGGGCTCAACTGTCCACAAGCAGCAATGGTAGCCGCATGGGTACATAGCCGGACATAGCCTTGCGTGCCTTGAGGATACCAACGAAGCGCCGTACGAAGCTCTGATTGAAGCGCTGGAAAGCCGCGCGGTCACAGATCTAGTTTCGGTAAGCGGGAACGACAAGAAAAGACATGCTGCACGTTGACTTTCCTCAGTGCTCCTATTTGCGGTCCGTACTATGAACAAACTCAGTCCTTTTCAGCCGAGAAAACGCGGAGCCTCAGACCTTCTACCATCCCAGCGATAGCCTGAGTCCGTTCAAGGGGTCCTGAACACCTCATTCACACCGTCACTCTCCTCCGACCCGAACGAGTCTTCCTGGCTTGTGGGTCCTTCCTGCTCACATTGAGTACCATCGAACACCATCGTCGTCAGCGCCCTTGAGATGTACGTCCCGCCGTCACTGTCCTTCGAGTTTGCCTGCCGGAGGTCGAGCATGAGCCGGCTAAGCAGGATTGAGGTCATTCTGCAGGGGCAGCAACTCAGTTGATACTGAAGTACAAGTCAGTGGAAAGGGTGGACATACACTGCACTCCAGGTCGATACGGCATCGAGAAACTGATGAGCGAGGTGGTATTATCCCTTCCGCGTGTGTAAGAAACCAGGCTGCAGGAGGGACTTGCCTTGGGATGACTCAAGCCAATCGCGATGCCCAGCGCGTTGATCGCGAAGAGGAAGCTACGGTCTCCGTCAATGACAACTTGTTCCGACTATCAGCCCTCTCACTACTCACCCAAAATACACCGCAGCTACCAGCGAAACAGGGACAAGACCAAAGTAATCAGCAGTCGTACTAACCACGGATTGGCCTTGAACACGTACTGTCTTTCATGAGAACGACTGTCATAGTGCCAAGCCCCATCGCAGAGCGATCATCCGACTCGGAGTCAGCCGCATTTCGGCCTGCCCTCATGACACGCTTGATGCTCAGCCAGGTGAGGAGCAGAGCGACGGCGTCGAATATCACTGCGGACGCCCGCGCGCACATCATCCCTGGGAATTGCGGTCTGTCGTCAGCATGCGGAGGGACGAGGAAACGAACTTGTCCTCACAGCTGCAGGTTCAGGGAGCGCATGTCAGTGCCGAGTCGCCGAAGGGGGATGTTAGATATCGCTCACATGTCTCCTAGGAACTGCGTGTCGATGTCGCACGTCTGGTAATGCGGCGTGAGGCGCGCGAGGTAGGGCGCAGAGAGGACAAACGTGTACTACAAACCAAACGAAGGTCAGTCAGTACACGTACGTCCAATGGAACGCATCATAGTGATACCTACCGTGGACATGACCGGGTTGATAAGACCCAAGACGAGCGAGAACCCGAGACGCCACCTACTCCGCGCCGAGAGCGCATATATGCGCACAGCAGTGAAGACTAGGTAAGATTATTAATCAGCTGGCGCAGATACTGTAGTCGTGCGTCGGAGGCGCGAGGAAGGACAGATGCTTACTAGCTGAGCTCGTCAAGACCAAGACGTCACCCGCCATCTCGAGGCGCGTCATGATAGTGCAACTATGTGTTACTCAGGATTCCATTCGATCCACCCAAATGCTCTCTCACCTCTATAGATGAATAGAAAAAATCGTTGAGTCAGTGTTCGCATCTTGGAGATGAACAGCACATACCAACTGGCTTTGCCAGCCTCCCCAAGACAAATAGCCGAGGACAACCAAGACGGTGTTACACAGCGCGGGGTAGCGCAGGGTGAAGAAGAGAATAGAGGCCATCGAGGGCTTGAGCTTCCACATGAACTGCACTTCACGTGTGAAGGTCAGGAAGAAGTCGTAGCAACAAAGTGCTGTTCCAACGATAGTGCGCAGAGTTCAGTGGGATGTGGACGAGGAGTATGTGTAATGCATTGGCCTACCTTGAGCGGAGACGGTGAAGCAGTTCTCGAGGAACCTGATGCACAGACAAGACGTAAGAACGGAATCGGCTGAACACGGAATCACGTACTCTTGCGAGATGGCCGCCGCTACCTGGTTAGACATAGTCAAGAGCTTCGGATGTGCTCGACACCCAGATACACGACTGGGAGACGGACAAACTGGACGTACTTCGCGAGTCATATAGCCCCTTAGAGCTTCGCTGCACCTGTCCAACAATTGCCCACGCCGCGTGGAGACCGCATGCCTTCCTACGTATCTCAGCGAACGAAGTACCACACTTCAACGGGTGTGGATCTGAGTGCGAGGCTAGGAACCACTCAGGCTCTCGCCCTGTTCGGGTCACGGTGGCGGTACTTCCCAGCTTCTTCCCGCCACCTTCCTGATCGCCATACCTAAAAAGAGGCATATGTTTCTGTTCGTTGTGGCCTCCATTACCAGTATGCCGCCGGGATCTCACCGGTGTCATGGTTCTGTGGCCAAAGAGCCTAGCAATGGTAAGAGGCGACCGACATGTTCAGAGTTCTAGGCACGACGTACAATTGTTCCCGGATCAGCACAGCATCGTGAATGCTTCTGCGATGCATGCCGTTCGCAGAAGTGACGCCGGCGCGGTTTGTCATCAGTGGCCTCCGATGTAGATTGAAAGTTCGTCGGCGGCACAACAGACTACTGCCTGATGACCGTGTGCGGATATCGTACTTACATATACTTTGCCTCGGTTGACAGAGCAAACAATGTGTTGTATTGCTTCAGGGAATTGTACTTCTGGGTGGGCATGACACCTGCTCATGGACGAATCAAGTAGTCGTTACTGCGCCGCTGCTGTACTTACTACCGTTATCCGACATGTCCAACAGATGCCAATCCCACAGATCTCCAGCCTCTGGCATTTGGTAGCCCACATCTTCAGTGAACCGACAAGCCTTGACAAGACCAACGTTCTTTCCCGGAGCTCGGGTAATACCTGATTGACCACCGACCCCGTGAAGGCGTCAACGTCATCAGCACTTCTACACTCCCATTTAAGGCTGAGGGATGCCAAGCGCGAGCCCTTTTCGAGGCGCTGCTGGAGCGCTGAACGAAGAACAGCTAGCAGCCGACTGTGGTCGGATACCTCACCTGGCTGATACCGCAGGACGAGCTCTCGCAGACCAGGGCAGGGGACGTCTCCGCTGAATGTCGGCTCGAGCGCCGCAGGAAAGTCGGGCATGGCGTCTTCTTCCGCGATGATCTCGAGGTGCTCGATAGCAGGGAACGCCGCTAGCATCCTAGCCCAGACCTCCGTGTCGATCTCTTGTGTTCCTCCGCGGAGGACGAACGTCTTCACAGATGCCGGGAAGAAATCGCTCAGCTCTTTGATGACCCATAGAAGGGGCGCGTCGACGCCGCCTTGGTCTTGGGGCCAAAGCGCGACTATATCCCATATATAAAGTGACGGCGCCACGGCAAAATCATCGGCGTCCGAAGTCACGTAGTAAGGAGACTTCCACGGCTGCGACTCCCAGAATTCTGTATGCACCACATCCCCAAGGACAGTAAGACCGTTGTACTCGTCCCACCACGCCATTACGTGGGTGATGTCCCTGAGAGTCGGCCAATACGCTGCGTCACGCGGCAAAAAGGTACTGAGCCAGGGTACATTCTCGTCCTCTCCTGGGAGGACGACGAAGAAACCTGGTTGCAGCGTGAGGCGGGCTTGCTTGGGCAATGAGACGTGCGTGAGCAAACGAAAGATATCGGATGAGAGTGCATCCAGATGGAAGTGTTGCATATGTGGTAGGGACACCGCGCGCTTGAGGTCCGCTGAGTTGGGCGAGTTGGCGAGCCCCTCCCCATTCGCGATATCTTCGTACACGAAATGTTGCAGCAGTGGGCATCCTTGCAGCATATCCAGGAATGAGGCTAGGCTTAGCTTGGGGATGAAGTCTACCTCTCGTAGCTTCAAGGATGTCAACTGCGACAAGGGAAAACGGGTGTCATCCACCGTAAGACCCTCGAGTGAGAGCCGTTGGAGACTTGGGAGGTGGTCGGGAGTCGGAATCCATTGCGAAGAATGCCCATGGGTAATCTTCAGGTCCATCGAAACCAGCGCGGGCAAAGAGACGATCGATAGTGGCCAGTATGTCGCCCCGATGGGCGCCAGGTCTTCCCCGAAGTGGACCTGCATGTGTTTGATCCGTGTATGATGTGAAACGAGGAAGGAGCAAGTGGCGAGGCACCAGTTGAGCGGCAGTAGTTCTCCACGAGTTAAAGGCATTCGCCAGTTGATAGCGGCACGGTTCGACCGGGCCAAACAGAGCTCCGCGAACTGCATATTCTTGGACAGGTCGATGTCCATCCACAAGAGGGGCGTATGGATGATCATGTCTCTCCAATGACGGCATACACCCATGAGCTTGGTTACCCGATTCAAGGCGACGGCGCTCAAGCTGTCGCCGTTTGACGGGGCAGCAAGGCAGACGATGGCGATGAAGATCTCGTTTGGCAGCGTGTTCACAGGGAGAGTCGAATTCAAGTTGTACATGGATTCGAGATCCGGTGGACGACTCCGTCGGGCCTGCGTCGCGATAGAGGTCCAGCACAGGACCTCTTCATTAGAGCGCCCGATGTGCCGTCGTGCATAGTCGTCGTTTGACAGCGTGTTCGCAAGTAGCGCACCTTCGGACAGGGACTCATTGGAGTTCGCCATGAAGTCCTTCGCTTAAAATCCGTGAGCAGCAGAAGATCGCAGATCCCGGGATAGGTGACTAACCGTACGTTGCTGAGGTAGCCCGAGTGGACCGCGGTCACAATGTTGAAAGGCAGGAACTAGAGGCAGTGGCCGTCGGCGCCACGAGGAGGGAGGATCGCCTTGAACTTGGAATGTCCTGCCTGTGAGGAAAACAGTGTTTTCCTCACAGGCAGGACATTCAAAACAGAGCAGTTCTCAACATCCGCGCGATGTGAGATACAAACGGCAGGTGAAGAAAGCTATGCAGGAGGAGCTTATTTATGATTAGGAGGGATAGAAGTTCTCAGGAAGCCATGGCAACCGAAAACAAAGACGTCTTATGAACGTGCTTTGAAGTCAAAGCGAATCGGTCAAGGCGTGTCGGTGGCGCCTCCCGCAGGCCCCGGACAAGCAAACTTGTCTAAATCAACCTACTAGTAGTTGGTTCGTGCAAGAACATCTGCAAGGAAGACATACATTGAGACGGTTGTCCTCGTATGTGTCTGTTTCACCGGCATTCACACTTTGTGAATCAAACGTAGTACTTACTGACGAGGATTGGCCGGCCTGGCACCAAATCGTCACGGTCTGTCCCGGACTCCGTTCAGACTGTATGACTTCGTATGCTCTTTTTCAGTGACGTTGTGAGAGTCGAAGTATGTACCGACGAGAGTAGTGGCCAAGTACTATGATAGTAGTACTAGTAGTAGCTGCCAGTGAGCTGGTCGCTGTCTGAGATCTGGATCTGAGAGTTGGCGCTCAGCGTCCGCGCCACCACTGGCAGCCTGGCAGGTACCGCTTCCTTGCGTTCCGAGTCCTTTGTCCGTCGTATTTCTAGTCACAAAAAGTCACTTCACTGTGGTACTCATGCGCACGGATGCTAACTCAGGTGAGATAGACAGCCTGTGTTCTGGAAACGAAGCTGTTTAGGCTGATCGCGCCCGAGGTGGAGTACTCAGGCTGGCAATGGTCTTTCCGTGCGTACATAAGGCTCAGGCTGCGAACGCCTCGCGTACTAGTAGCAAAATGGTCGCCAACGCGCAGCCAGCATATGCATTCTGGATGCACGCGAGAGGAGCGCAGACTGACGGTTTCGACTCATCTCACAAGGTTTCAACAGCCTTCAAGTACTACATAACATGTACTTAGAAGAGCAACATCCGTGTCCGAGCCGAGTTTTCATTGAGTATGCCTCGTGAGTCTGTCGTATTACTTTGCGGGCACCGTATACTGACAATCACAGTGTATTTGGCGGCACTTATCTATCGGTGTTGCAATCATGAGGCTCCTCGTCTCGCTCGCTGTGGGCGTGCAAGTGGATCTGACAGCGGCCCAGTCACTTGAGTCCCGCTATACGCCTTCGTCCTTCTCATCCGTTGTGCCATCCAACGCAAAGCTCATCCACGCTGTTCCCTATGGTGAAAACTCGACATTCGTCAAGTACGACTCCGTCTCAGCCGGACTCACCTTTTGCGCGCTCTGCGTGAACTTCACGTCGTCCGACTCGTCCGCCTTCGAGCTCGGACTGTGGCTCCCGCTCAACAACACATGGGACGAGAGGTTCATCGCATACGGCAACGGTGGCTTCATCGGCCAGGTAGCATGGTTAGACATGGCGAACGGACTCAACTACGGGTTCGCGACTGTCTCTACCAACACCGGCCACCACTCCTCCATACACCCCGACGACAGCAGCCAGCCGCGCGGCGGCGCGTGGGCGCTGAAGACTACCGGGAAGCGTACCGACTGGGGCTGGCGCGCAATGCACGGCTCCGCGTCGCTCGGGAAGCAGCTCACCGCGGCGCTCTACAACGACAGTGTCGCGTACTCGGACTACGCGGGTTGCTCGATGGGCGGGCGAAAGGGTCTGAAGAGCGTGCAGATGTTCTCGGACGACTTCGTCGACGACGTCGTCGTGGGCGCGCCGCGTGGCGGATGACGCGCCAGCAGTGGAACCTCAAGGTCGCGACGTATAACCTCCCGAACGGCGCGCCGCGCAACATCAACGAGTGCCTGTTCACCGTCATCGCTAGCGAGGTCTTCCCCCAGTGCGACGCCGTCAACGGGCTCGAGGACGGGACCACCACGAATCCGTACGCATGGAAGTTCCGGCCCGAGACACACCTCTGCAACTCGATCAGCGCGAACACGTCGGCGTGCCTGACGAGGGTGCAGATCGATACGCTCTACAAGATCTACAATGACTGGGCGGACGTCAACCAGACGTTCGTCTTCCTGCACCTCACGTACAGCTCCGAGGCTCAGTGGGACATGGCGCTGACCACGAGCAACGAGTCTCACCCGAGCGTACCGCGCACGCACGCTTCCTCTACGACGACCCGGACCGACTATGGGAGAATCTCGTCTGCTGTGATCGTTGACGATTACGACCTCTCGCTGTCCTATGACTGCGGCGGAAAGCTGATCCACTAGCGCGGCCTCGCTGACGCGTCGGCCGCGACCAGATCGTCGATCTACTCCTAGGGCCACCTCTAGCGCACGCTCGCACCGCAGAACGTGCGCGTGTCTGACTTCTACCGCTTCTTCCTCATCCACGCATGCAACACTGCTCCAGGGGCGTCAATGGTATATCGCGGGAGCACAGACAACGGGCGACGCACGCAGCGTACCAAGGTATATGGACGCGGAGCACGACGTGAACTATGCAATCTTGATGAACTGGGTCGAGAACGGGACCGCCCTCGAGCAGATCATCGCGACCAAGTTCGAGGAGCTCTTCCTACTTGGCACTTCACGGTGTTCATGCATTGGATGCACGCCGTTCTACAGGTCGAACTTGTGGGTTCTCCTTGCGCTCTATGATGCCCAGAGCCAGCGGAATGGATTTTGGGTCCGTGGCAGTGATTGCAGTCTGCATGATGGCCTCCCTGAAGTCAGCAATCCAAATCGGTACGGCGCCCAGTGCATACATATCGGATGAAGTGTCTCAACAACGTCATGACGAATCCGCATGTAGATCTTGAAAGGTTCAACTATGCACACAGTTCAGTATCTAGCTGCAGGGCTATGAGTCGTACCGATACTCACCACGGCGTCAATTACAATGAGGCATACCGTGATATATAGGTGTTCCTATCATATGAGTCAATACTTTCGATATAGGAACGCGGATCCAGAGGACTCACGAGTTACTTGACAGCTTCATGGACGCACCGGAATGACAGTATAGAGAGCATGAGTATCGTGTACTTAGTGATCTGAATCATCTTCGTATGCTCATTGCAGTCCAAATTCATGCATGATTGATATTTTCGTCATTGTCGTAACGGAGAAGCGCACCACTACCATTATTCAGTACACCCTACTTACCTATACGATAGTTTGCCAGTCCATGTCATGCGGTCCCCTGTAAGAGATCTTCAACGATCCAACAAAAAGCGCCAATTCCTTCTGTATCTCCTCGAAGTCGGGTGGCCACCGACCGGTAGCCGTTAACAACGTTGACTGCCTGAACAGTCTGAAAACTTCAACTTCCGGTGGAGGGTCCAATTGAAGGATGAGAGACTGCAGCCGCGAGCCTCCGCCGACGCGCTCCTGCAATACCACACGAAGGTCGTCCAGCATCCGCCAGCTGCTGTCTCTCAGCTCTGCGCCTGCTTCGTATCGCAGCACGAGCTCTCGCAGGCGAGGGCAAGGAATCCCAGTTGATGTCGGCCTAAGTGCCAGAGGAAAGCTGCACATGGCGTCTGCTTCCGCGATGATTTCGAAGTGCTCGATGGCAGAGAATGTGGCTAGGGTTCGGTCCAAGTCTCCGTGGGGATCTCTTCCGCATATCCACGGAGGACAAAGGTCTTCGCGGATACCGGGAAGAAGTCACCTAGCTCTTCTACGACAGCTCGAAGTGGTTCAGCAGTGCATGAAGGGTAGGGCCAGTCTATCTGGAGATGTTCAATGACGAGTGCCGGTACGGGGGAGAGCTCATCTGTATCGGTACCCAAGTTTACGTAGTCGAGAGACCTCCAAGGGCGCAACTCCCAGAACTCCGTAGTTTCGTGATCCGCGTAGATAGTAAGACCGTCGCGCGCGTACCACCACACCATTATGTGGGTTAAGTCCTTCATAGCTGGCCAGTACGCTGAGTCTCGCGGCAAGAAAGTATTGAGCACGGGTATGTGGTTCTCGTCCTGCGGCGGGTGGAAGTCGTTCGGATATAGCACGACACGAGTTTGCTTGGCTAGTAGGATGTGTACAAGCAAGCTTGATGTATGTGCCGAGGTTGCAGTTATACAGAAGTGTCGAATATGTGGCAGTGACACTCTGTTATCTGCGGCGACGGGGAGTTCGTTGATTGGCATGTCGTCGGTATCCTCGTAGACAAACCGTTGTAAGGAAGTGCATGCCTTCAGCACGTCCAGAAGTGATGCGAGACTTCTTGAGGGCAAGTCGACGTTGTTGAGGTCCAAGGATGTCAGTTGCGACAGGGGTAAATGGGTGACATCAACTGAAAGACGATGGAGTGAAAGACGTCGGAGACTTGGGAGGTAGCTGGGTATCCATTGTGTAGAAAGCCCAGCGACAGCCGTTAAATCCATCGAAACCAGCACGGGCAAAGCGATCGTCGATAACTGCCAGTACAGCTGAACAAGGGGCGTGATGGTTGCCTCGAGATAGATGCGCATGTGTTTGATCCGTGTATGATGTAACGCAAGGAGAGAACCAGTCGCCGAGTACCAGTCCAAAGGAGGTGGTCGCACATGAGCTTCGGAAACATACCAGTTGATGGTGGCACCACTGGAACGTGTCAAACAGAGCGCCGAGAACTGCATATTCCCCGACAAACGGATGTCCGTCCATAGGAGGGGTGTACGGATAATCGTCTCTCTCCAATGACGGCATACACCCATGGTCCTGGTTATCCACGCCATAGTGTCCTCCCCGCTGACAGCATGGCGGATGATGGAGACAAAGATCTCATTTGGCAACATGTTCAAAGTGATGGTAGAGTTATGCAGGAAGCCTAGGTCCAACGAACGGCGCTGTAACGCTTGACCTTCGACGGAGACCCGGTGTTGGGCCTCCTGCCTAGAGCGCCCGCGTAAATGCGCACGGTCGTCGTCTGACGCTGCGCTAACAGGCAACGTATCTTCGGGCATCGGTTTGTTCGCCATGAAATCGGCTACCCGTAGGCAGCGAGTTAGGCTAGATCGTGCAGAAGATGAACGACCGTACATGGTTGAGACGCTGCACGCGACGCGCGTACCCTGTCTAGTAATCGGGTGTACAACGTCCAAGACACGTGGTTCCGTGTGTCTGCAAAAGCGCGTTGAACGCAATCCTTGCCTGTACCTTTGTACACTAATTGAGTATACTGGATGGCCTGAGCCGGATAGTATTGCTGAAGAGGTGACTTACGCGGATGGTCAGGCTTAACTAGCACAAAGCTGTCGGAAGACCTTGCTAGTGGGTGGATCACTCAAGGCAAGCACTGAACGGCCTGAACACTTGCTGAATACGGCTTCTGTAACGAGGAAGAGGGCGGGCGTAAGTTGAAGGCACGGCGGTCGCGGCAGTGGACGCGACACGTCACACCGTGACAGAGGTACGCGTGTGTGGCGCTCAGCCAGTAACTTACGCGTTCGAGTCGAATACACTTACTAACTTATTAGTGTGGCAAGCGAGTGACTTTTCGAGTGCAACCTCTTAAAGACCTTTTGACGACTTCAAACCAACAGGGCCATGACACTTGACGTATACCACAGGTTCTCCAGTTGGTTAAAGTTTCCTCGAACAATGAGGTGTAAGCAGTCAATGAAGCCCAAATTCAATACACATGCACTCTCAGAATCCTTCTCCGAGATCAGGGCCCTCATCGTCAAGGTCACCGCCCTCCTGCAGCTCTTTCGCAAGCTCCTTCTCACGCTCCCGGGCCCCTTCTGCTGCGGCCAGCTCCTTGCGATGCGCGTTCAAAGGGTATCTCATGGCCTACAAGACAGTGTAAGCCTATCTTCCGACATAGGCGAGCGCGCACTCCGCTCACCTTCACGCTCTGGTTGTGCAGCTCCAAGCAGTACGAGATCCGCCGCGCGAACACGTCGCTGACCTCGGGGCCGTAGCCGCCCTTCTGGCTGCCACACTGCATCCAGCCCTTCTCGTGCACGATGCGGCCCTCGATGACGCCGTCGCGGATCGCCTTGCCGACGATGTACTCCGCGTCCTCCTCCGAGTCGAGGTGGAGCTTCACGCAGATGTCGCGGAGCGAGATGCGCGAGTACGAGAGCGAGAGCCGTCGAATGCCCGTCTTGATCACGTTCTGCCGCAGGCGCACGATCAGCGTGTAGGTCCTGTCCTGCTCGAAGAGGGACGCGTATTTCGAGAGCGTCGACTGGAACTGCGACAGGGAGCCCATGCGGACAGCTGAAACGCGGTGCTTAATACTAGTTCCATTCGCTGAGTAAACTAGCCTACCTTTCACGATCTCAAAGTACCCGCTGAGTGCTTTCTGAAGCACAGGGTGCCTGAAGAGACTGCGGTCGGGGATCTCACCCATGAGGAGGTCCACCACCACAGACAGCTTGTGCACCGCCTGGTAGAAGCCAGGTGCGGTCTTCGCAGGCGGTGCCCTGCGGATGGCCTGCTGCAAGTTCGTATGCGCAGCCGTGTAATTGAGCTGAACCGCTTTGATGCGGCCCAGGTAGTAGTGGTACCGCGCGAATTGCGGGTTACCTGCGGAGACGGGGAAAGTCGTCTTTGAGACGAGCTTGTCCGCTTGGTCGTAGAGGCTGTATTGGATGTAGCTCCGTAGGAGACGGTTGATGAGAGACGCCTGGGTCTCGTCATCATGCCGAAGGGATGCTGTTCGCTGTGCGGCGAGGAACAGTCTGTGAATACGCGTCAGCGATCATGTACATTGACTAGCAAATACCCGTGCACCACGCAGGATGCGGTCCACGGTTCACGACACGCAGTTCAGAGGGTAAGTGTATATGTAGATACTGAACCAGAAGATGGGCTTGCCCCTCGCACCCGGGCGACTCGGCCCCCCTGGGGCTGCTGCTGCGGAGTTCGCAGGCAACCACGAAGCCGAAATGTCGACGCGGTGGGAACACCGCGTTTTCACTTAACATCGGGGATATAGAGGATTAGGGGATGGTTGCACGGAAAGCGCGTACAGCACTTCTTTCGTCGGTCGACAAGTTTCATAGGAACGATGTCATGGTAAGAAGGAACGGGACTTACGGTCTTGCGTCTGCGAGCTGACCACTGAGCTCGTACGTTCGCTCCACAGCGTACCACACCTTCGCAGCGATGGGATCCATGCTACGCCTGCTAAGCGACTGCATCCGGTCAATGGTTTCGTGGGCGAGATCCAGAGCTTGCTTGTACGCGTTTGGCGACGTGAGGAGGTGATGGAGGATGAGGAGGCGGAAGTAGACTTCAGCCTCGGGTAGAGGTTCGGGCTGGGATTGCTTGGGTGCGGGGGCAGAGTCTATGTCCATGCAGTGGTCCACCGCAGATGCTGCAGGAAGCCATCCTAGTAATGTCTTCTTCGTTTGGGACTCTGCTTCTGTTCAGTGCGCGTTCGGGTTTACGGCACCCTGCACACTCACCTGTGGTATACACCTCCGAGATGGCGTCTCTGAGGACGCTATCGTCTAGTTTCTTCCGCAACGCGCCCAAGGTCCGTAGCACGCGATGAGTGAAGCGTGGCTCGAGGGTCGCCACGGCCCTCTCAATGAGGGCGACATTGGACTTGATTTCCGCGACCGGGGTGAGCGGCGGAATGCTCTGCTCCTTGGCCTCGTCCTTCGTTCCATCCTCTTCCTTCTTTTCCTCGTCTATAGGTTTCATCTCGACGTCGGCCATGGTGAGAGTGAAAGACACAGACTGAGATGTGTTCCGAGCAACTTCGAGCGGGCGTAGACCAGAGTGACGCGTACACATTGTACATACGCGTCGCCCAGAATAGGCAGTTGGGTCTCACGCATTATAATGAAATGTTATCGCGCTTACAAAGTTGACGGTGTTCGCGTCGACCCACTCGGTCCTGCCTCTGGGTGCTGACCACGGCTGCTTGTGTCCTGCGAAAGAGCAGCGTCGACGCTTACCAGGGCACACGAGGCCATCGCGTTCCACCGGCGGACGAGCAGCAAGGCGGACGCTGGCGGCCAGCGGCAGTTACATAAGCGGCGGTATAGCTGATCATTTTTTCCCTGCCCTCCACGTTCCGTGCACGCCAGGAAACAAGGCTCGGTTTCCTGGACCTTTGCTCGTCGCGGAATCGGTGAAGATACCCTCTGGACTGCCTCTGAGTTCACCAGCCACCATGTCCAGCGACTACGCCCCGCCGACGACAGAGACGATGGGCCACCAACCACACCCGTACCTCCACGAGCCCGTGCTCTACATCACTGGCCTCCCGGCGTACGTGAAGGACGAGGATCTCGCACCCTCATTCCAGACCTGCGCGCCCTTCAGGCCGAACATCCCGCGCGATGGCTCCAGCAAGCCGGTCTCGGGCACGATCGAGTTCAAGTACATTGAGAAAGGCACGTCTGCACTCCGCGCACGTCCCCGCGAGCAACTTGCTACCTATTGCGCAGCGGAGAAGGCTCTCGCGACGCTGCAGGCGCGTCCCATCCCTGGCCTCACGCCTCCAGTGCTGCTGGTGCTCTCTCCGTACCCGTCCACCACGCCGCCGACCCCGCTACCGCCGCCCAATGCCAACCGCGTCTCATCAAGCATCTACCCCCGGGCTACACGGACGGTCAGCTCTATGATCTCTTCAGGCCGTACGGCGCGCTCGCGTCTGTCCGCACACAGTCGCCGTTTGGGAAGGACACAGGTGTCGTGGAGTACTGGCGTGAGGAGGACGCGCGTGAGGCGGAAGAGGCTATGCATTGCGCCGACGTAGAGGGACAGAATATCGCCGTGCAGGTGTACCAACCGAGGCGTGCAGGTGTGGCCACGAGCGAATTCAACGCGACTGCACCCTCGTTTGTGCCGACTGGCTCGGTGCTCCCATACCCTACGCAGGTTGGTCTATGTGGCGTCGGTGACATGTTGCTGTCTCACGTCGCCAATGATAGTATTCTCCGCCTCGAGCCTCCCCATACCAGCCTCGTTCGCCTGCGTTTATGCACGGCCCCGGTCAGCAAGTGCAGCTGGCGCCCTTGTCAGGCCCGGGTTCAACTAGCCACAGTGGATTGATCGATCCATGCAATCTCTTCATCAAAGTAAGCACCTCTGTCAACAATGCCTTGCGATCGGCACTAATGAGGTGCAGAATCTCGATACGAGTATCGACTCTAATGGCCTTTTCACGCATTTCCGTCAGGTGAGTCTGCACGAAGAGTAATCTATGACAACTTGTTGACACAGGGTCGCTTCAGTTTGGCCAGATTGTCAGGTATGTCAGGTGTCTGACGGCCCGTATGGACGCTCATGCCGTCATAGCGCGCGAGTGATGCGCAATGAGAATGGTGACAGTCGTGGATTTGGATTTGTTTCCTACCAGACGCCCGATCAAGGTAAGTTGCTCCTCTGAACCGAATATTCGGGACACTCAGCCCGCACCGTAGCCGCCGCGGCTATGCACGGAATGAATAGCGTTATCCTCGGTTCAAAACAGCTCGTCGTGCGATTGCATGAGCCCAAGCAGCTGCGACAAGAGAAGCTGGCAGCACGCTTTGCAGGGCACAATGGTCATCCAAGGGGCGGTAGCGGCGCAACTAGTCCGACCGCTAGCGAGGCAGGAGAAAGCTATGCTGGTTGGCCGAGTCCCGGGAGCTACCCTGCAGCCCTTGGATCCCCAGTCATGGCTCAGCACAACCTTGAGCGTCCAGATCGCGCGAGGAGAAGCTCGGGCAGCTACTACCATGTAGGCTCCTTTCGTCCTCCACACTACGTTCGACTAACTTCGTATTAGGCTGCACTGTCAGGTACGCTTAATCTGCCCATGCGCTACGACGACCTGTCGGCGCTTTCACCCGTCGTCCGGAAAGAAGTCCTGTCTGGCGAGCTCAGCAGACGCATCAAAGCAATGGACGCTGTCTCACCCGGCGAACTTGAATCTGTCGTCGACGCAATTGTCGGCCTGTCCCTCAGTGAGGTTGTGCAAGGTATCCAGGACCCTATGAAGCTCGCCGAACAAGTGCAGACCGCCAAGGCTGGTCCCCAAGCACCAGCACCATCGAAGTCACCATCGCCCTCGAGCACGCTCGATCTTGCTGCCCCCAATGCGACGGCGTCGGCGCCGGACCACCCATCAACGCCGATCTCGATGCCGACGACGCTGTCAACGCCCCCACGCACGGAGTCGCCATCAGGCTCAGTCGCACCGACGTCCGAGAAAGAGAGAATGGCCGTCGCCGTGGCGAAGCTCGAGTCGACCCGGGTCGCGGAGCTCACTGACCTGCTCATGAGCCTGCCGAAGCGCGAGCGCGCAATGTGCCTCTTCAACGTGGAGGTGCTCCGCGCGAAGCTCGCAGACGCGAAGATGGTGCTCGACGTGGAGGAAGACGAGACGCCCGCCAAGTCAGTCCCTGAGCCGCCGGTGACGCCCCAGGCGCGGAAGATCGCGCCCATGGATGCCTCCCCGAGAACGCCGGACATGTCGTCCCGTGGCCCTTCTGCAGCTGCGTCGCCGATGCCTGAGACGCCGAGCAGCACGGCCGCATCGACGACGCACACGATTGCGTCGCTCGCCCGCCTGCCCGCGTCTGAGATCATCAGGATCGCGAACTCGTCGTCCGCGACGGGCCTGCCGCTGCCCAAGGCGGACCCGCTGGTGGTGAAAGCCACCGACGACTTTATGGACGGCTTAATGGACAAGCCCATTCAGCAGCAGAAGCAGCAGCTGGGCGATAAGATGTACGTTCTCACACCACTCCTGCTCCGCGGTGCCTCATTGTATCCATTTAGTTTCCGTGTTGTGAAGGCTTTCGGTATCAAGGGAGCAGTAAGTGCATTCCGCCCTCGCACGGGAGCCTGGCTGACAGCGGTCTCCACGTAGCCTAAGATCACAATTGCCCTCCTTGACCGGGACGATCTCCGCCCATTGGCGCATCTCATGAACAGTTACCCGTCTGTGTTGAAGGAGAAGGCCCTCCTCGTCCAGGCAGCCAACCAGAAGTAAGGGATAGCGGTTGGCTCTCATGACCAGAAACGCGACGCGACGTCTCGCCATCTCCCGTCTACATCTTGCTCCGCCGATATAATGGTTCCTTCCAACCGCTCACCGATAATACCAGCCCCTCTTTGGCCCCGGCCTCTAGCATCTCAATTCGACGACCAACGGAGGATGCTCTCAAACTAAAGAATCGTATTGCATTCGCAGGGTGGTCGTTGTTGTTGAAATTCATATCCTACTTAGCTCTCTCATTGCCCGTTCTCTACGCAAACATTTCTACAGCCTCACGCATACATTGCTTCTTACGTTGGATTGGAATCCTGCCCCTTTACGACCTTTCACGACCGTCTCGTTCCATTGTCGTACTTTTTGCTTATCAATGCGACTCCGTGGTCTGAGACTTTGAGCGTGGTGGGCTGACCGCTGCGGCAGTCCAGAGCCAGCCAGAGCTCTATTCGGTGCGATCTCGGTATGATGAATGACACTACAGCGGCAATAGAGGATCGGTGTGGCAAAGGCACGGTGACGGGTGGTGCGAGGAGCGTGTCGGCTAATTTACGCCCGGGGCACGACGTGATTGGCTGGAGCGAGATGGTGCGGTTGCCCAAAATTCCTGGCCAGCGAGCCATATAACTTAGCTCTCGACCATCATCCCCTCACGATCCCTGCCCCTTGTCGCTCTTTCATCACCGTTCATAAGACGTGAGTTCCATTCTGAAGCTTATCAGACATGTCACAGGCGTTAAGGTTGTGTCGCTGATGCCTTCCCGTCCACCCCTGCAGATCATGGTCGCCCAGGCAGACGGCCGCGTGAACGAGCGCATCGAGAACTACACCAAGTTCTGGCAAAAGGACATCTCCAAGGACGGTGCAGACGACACTGCCAACCGTGTCGACAGCTACACGGACGTCGTCAACGGTGCGTGAAACCGTCTCCCGCTCTTCCAGCGCACCCGCTCACGTGGCATGCAGGCTACTACGACGGCGCCACCGACCTGTATGAGTTCGGCTGGGCGCGCTCCTTCCACTTCTGCCGCTTCTACAAGGGCGAGGCGTTCCAGGCGGGGCTCGCGCGCCACGAGCACTACCTCGCCGCGCAGATGGGCCTGCGCCCCGGCATGCGCGTGCTTGACGTCGGCTGCGGCGTCGGCGGGCCCGCCCGCGAGATCGCACGCTTCGCGGACGTGAACGTCGTCGGCCTCAACAACAACGACTTCCAGATCGGCCGCGCGCGCCGCTACACGAAGGAGGCCGGCCTCGAGGGCCAGGTGTCCTTCGTCAAGGGCGACTTCATGAAGCTTGCGGAGCAGTTCGGCGAGAACACGTTCGACGCGGTGTACGCCATCGAGGCGACCGTGCACGCGCCTGCGTTCGAGGGCGTGTACGGTGAGATCATGAAGGTCCTCAAGCCCGGAGGAGTGGTACGTGCTGTGCTGTGTGCGTATCCTAGAGCTGCGTTGACTCACTGCGCCCGGTAGTTCGGTGTGTACGAGTGGGTGATGACGGACGCCTGGGACCCGTCGATCCCGTCGCACAAGGAGCTCGCGAACCGGATCGAGCTCGGGAACGGCATCCCAATTATGCGGCCGCTGAAGGACGCGCGCGACGCGATGCGCAAGGTCGGCTTCGCCGTCGAGCACGAGGAGGACCTCGCAGACCGGCCGGACGATGTGCCGTGGTACTACCCGCTCGAGGGCGACGTCTTCAAGGCGCAGACCGCGTGGGACTACATCACCGTGTGGCGGATGAGCTGGAGCGGCAAGCTTGTGACACATTACGGTGTGTGGGCCCTTGAGCGGGTAGGTCTTGTCCCGAAGGGGACATGGGAGGTCGGTGAGGCCCTCAAGATTGCCGGTGACTCGCTCGTCGAGGGTGGCAGGACAAAGGTAAGACGCTGCCTCCGTCGTCTTGTAGCGGCATTGTTGACTCAGTTCTGTTTGATAGCTCTTCACACCAATGTACCTCGCCGTCTGCCGCAAGCCCGCACAAAACTGAGTGGATGGTTCCCGCTGTCTTGTCGCTGTTTCTTTCGTTTCCCTTGGGACTGCATATACATACCCTGGTAATAACAGCCTGACGAGCCTTACGCTTGGAGGGTCTGTCGTTTGGATAACGTCGTAATCGATCGCATTGCCATGCAGCTGTACGCCTGCGTGAATACAGGCTTTGTTAGCGCGGCCGTTGAGACGCATGGGTATTATAATTCGGCTTTCGCTGCTAACTTAGGTTCGCCGTTAAATTTATGTGAAGTGACGCGGTTTGTAACCCTCCGTGGTGCAAGGACTTCAGTGATGGAACAATCACCGGAGACGTGACCCAATGAAGCAAGGCGCAGCATGCGCATTATATGGGTGAAAGAGTCGGCATATTATCTACATTAAGTAAGCCGATAATACGTTGGGTTAATTTACAATGAATCACGCCACATCATGGCCGCAAAACGAGGTCAACATTATGAACACATTCTATATAGACTTACCATATGTCCAAGAGTACCACACAAGCCTCATGCTGAACACAATCAAAATGAACCCCAAGTATAGCTGGCATGAGGCAGCCACTTGCATATGAGGATCATCTTGATTTCATTCTGAATGTCTCCAGTATGAAATTGCAATGTAACCCTAGGAGTCATTCAGAGGCCACCCAAGTCTTACTGGGGTAATATTCAAAATGACCCCTGAGTAACCTCAGACTGAGGCTCACATGTATCTATGTATGAAAATCAAAATGGGCACAAAAGTATAGTATGGATAAGGTAGCCACTCCTATGTGATCATTACTTGGGCCTCAGATTGAATGACTATATGATAGCCCACATGTATATAGTAGTAGCATGATGAATATACTTTGAAAACTCAATCAGATGGACTCATAGTAATCACAAAATATACACTCTGGGCTCTGGAGACCAGCCTACACTCTCAATAATGTACTCTTTCTTTTCAGCCTGTATACCCTGTTCAACAAAACCTGTACAACCAAAATATGAGACCTATTCAGCACAAACAACCTATTCAACAAAGTCAGTACAATCAATACAACCAGCCTATGTAGTCACTTCAGCCTGTATACCCTATTCAACAAAACCAGTACAACCAACAAAACCAGCCTATGTAGTCTCTTCAGCCTGTATACCATATTCAACAAAACCAGTACAACCAACAAAACCTGTGCAACCAACCTATGTGGCCTATTCAGCACAAACAACCTATTCAACAAAGTCAGTATAATCAATACAACCAGCCTATGTAGTCTTTTCAGCCTGTATACCCTGTTCAACAAAACCAGTACAACCAGCCTATTCAACAAAACCTGTGCAACCAACCTATGTGGCCTATTCAGCACAATCATTCAAATTCAGTACATCTAGCCTATGTACTGAATTCAACACAATTCATGAGAATTATCAATCCATTGCAACCGATGATTTTGCAGGTCAGTGAATACTGCGACAGTACTCATCTGTCGCTTTACCATCTGGTACCTGATCCTGACGTTGGTCGACTAGCCACCGCAGATAAGTAATGTACTGTTTGTGGGAGAGTTGCGTGTACTCACTTACTCGTCTGTTGCGTTTCTACCGACGCAAGCGACAGATCTGCGCGTCGAGAACACGTGCAAGACCTCAGAGCTTGCCTGCAACCTCGGCGCGGCAGCGCGATGTGGAAGGATTGAAGTGGGCGGGAGGACGTCGACAAGCAGGATGTACCGTAGACACCACAGCGGGAGAGCGCACAAGAGGCGCGACTGGGTGTCGCCCTTAGGGCACTGAAAACGTCGTATACTCATACTTTACACCCAGTCCTACATCCACACACGCCCAGCCAGCGCTGCGGCCGCGAAGGATCAACGCGCCCGAGTGAGCAGCCTAGTCGTACAGCCGAGACACGGTCATTCGATGGCGGTGCCTGGAGCTGGAACCGAAGGGGGTAGTTGATAGACTGGGCGCGCGATGAGCTCGAGGCTCAGCTAAACCTTGAAGCTAACGTCCATCGCCCACTCAGTACTGGCCCAACTGCGGTCCTTCCTCTCGGGATCCATCTCGAGGTAGCGCAAGACGCGCTGCAGGAAGCAGTGCGGGTGTAGAACAGACCGGCGACCGACATCGTCGTCGCGCACATGTCCGCAGGCACGATCGGTAGGTCGCCGGTCTCGAGGCTCTCCGCCGTGTTCCCGAGCATGACGACCTCAGTCGTATACGAGAACAGGAGCGTGTCCGACTACGACGCCCCCGTGATTCCGCACGCATTCTCCTCGCGCGTATTCATCGCGATCACCTTCTCCGAGTAGATCTGCTCAGGCGGGAAGTGCAGTGGCGGCGCGCAAGGAGTGGTCGCGACCAGGATGAGCGAGGCGATGTACTGTGCGAGGGTTGCGTAAGAAAACCCCAGCGGGATGGTCGAGGGCACGTACACGCTGATGTCGACAAGCTCGCCCACCGAGCGAGCCGCCACTACGAGCGTGTAAAGCGCAAAAACGGCGTGCAAACGGTACGCGGCAATGTTCGTGCGCTCGTCCTCAATGGCCGCGCAGCCGAGGCAAACGCATTGGACCGTCAACCTCAGTCGCTTCTAAGGCGAGGTATGAGCCTTAAAAAGACGACTTCACAATTTCACGACGCACCGTGTACCAGAGATCCTCTCCGTTGACCGGTGTCCCATCCAAGAGATCCCCTGGCATCGTCACATCGACCGGGTCCTACTCCAGTTCCTCTTCGACGTCGGGATGGATCTTGCCTTCCTTGGGTTGCGAAAGCAGAAAGGCCGATCGTTCCGGAGTGGCTCGGGGTAGAGGGCGAGCGGCCATCGAGACTCGATGCACGAGATGCCTCAAAGGCTGCCGTGGCGCTACTAGCTAAGTCATGGCAGAGGCTCAGCTTGAGGTTTGCGCGCGATTTGGTGTTCAGTTGGGCGATTATGATGGTTGCCCGTGTTGCAGTCATGGACGTACTGTCGAGAACGGAGAGGCGCCAGAGCCACTCGAGGCCAATTGCGCCGGTTACAGCTTGCACGCGATACAGCACGAGCGTAGTGGGTAAATGCCAAGTACTGCGTGCTTGCTTCCTGCTTGTGCGACTCGGATAGTCCAACACGGAAGCGAGTGGCATATAGACGCGAGTGGCATAAAGCATACAGATGGCATACAGGCTCACAGACGCGAGTCGCATACGGGCATACAAACATGAAGGACATACAGACTTGCTACTCTATCGACGCTCCCTCTTTTTCCGACTGTTATACCCACTGAGCGTCTCTTTGGTCACCCAGCTGGGTTCGCCAGATTGTTGAATATGGAAACGGCGATGTTCTAACACCGGATGAGGGTCCCCCACCCGTATCCGTCGCCACGAGCCGCGAGCTTCGCAGATCCACATGTACACCCTCTTCTGACCTTTGTGTTCGTACAAGAAGAGATCCGCGGGGTCGGCGTCAAGGGACACCGGTGGCTCAGAAATGGCATCGTGCCCAGAGAGCTTGTACCAAACTGTCTGGCCCCAGTGAGAAGTTCCTATCCGGAATTCCTTGCGGAGACGATACGGTTCCCATTCCTTGATGGACGCCAAGTCACTGGCCACATTTTGCGTGGACAGGTTGCTGGACGATGCCACTGGCAAGTCGCTGAACGATGCCGCGGAGACGTCGATGGTCGACGCCGCGGACTGACTACTGGACGATGACGCGACCGAAAAGAACACAAAAGCCACACAAAAACCCAACCGTGAGGTCGAGCAGTGGTATGCGAGGCCTCTGCGTCTATGAGATGTACGGGGGACTGTACAGTGGTCTAGGTAAGAAGGAGGAGGACGGACAAGACTCCGAACGACGTGGGGGAGCTTCGAAGATGTCGAAGACTGTTCGAAGACGAGGGCTAAGCCTCGAAGGTAGGAGGGGGAGTTTCGACAGACGTGTCGAACGAACAGTGACAAGGAAGGCGAGCGACGGCAGGAGAAGAAGTGTAGAGCCTCTCGGGGCAACTACGAGCTGGCGAACGTACTGGCGAACTGACTGACTGACTTCGAACGTACTGACTGACTGGCGAACTTGCTGACTTCGAACGTACTGGCTGACTGACGAACCTCGCCGGTGCGAGGTGAGATTGAGAGGGTAAGGGGGTCTCTGAGATTCGAAGGGAACAAGTCCCAGAGTATATACAGGAAAATACGGTCCGAAGACCAAGAGAGCCAAGAGAAATACAAGACATGATGAATGAAAGAGATAAGGAAAGCAGCCAATCGGAGAATGTCACAACGCTCGACCCGGACCTACTAACACATGAGAGAATCCAACTCGGCCTTCCGCAGGTTCCGCATAACGGGCGACCGTCCCCGAACGGCGAAGGTCATAACCGGGGCCGGTGACAGTCCTCGAAGATATGAGACAGCTGCAGGAGTTCGCCTGACTTACACGAACATGCCGCACCTCGACCCAACTTCCGAAGCGTATGCTGCCCGCTACTACCGCCTCCTAGAGGTCCTCAAGACCGAGGGACTTGTCGAGCCGCGATACGATGCCAACAGTCCCGGAGAGTGGCTGGCTTGGGCCCACGGAGTCCGTTGGATGATTGTACGTGCCTCCGAACTTAGACTATCGTTCGAACCATCGAACCGACCTTCGAACAGCGATTCTTGTTCGAGTCCCGCAGCCGGGCCATCCTGCTAGCGAACGATACGCTTCCTGCTCCTAGGTCGTTCCCCGAGATCGACGAGTTGATGCGTTACCTCGACGAGGTCTTTCACCGCGATGGCAACCAGGGAGACATCCTAGGTTCGCCCTACCCTACGATCGCGTGGTCCGAGACCTTGGTGCTGCTCGAACAAGTCAACCAGGCCGAACGTCGTCCTCTCGCGAACCCACAGTATCAGCGCGAGACGTTGACCCTGTCCGACTTCCGCCAGCTGCCCGACAACCTCGAGTCCATGGGTCGAGCGATTCACAACATCGCAGTCGACCAGCGCCGTACGCACGGCACCCTCGTCGGGTTGCTCGAAAGCCTGTTCGAGCGCGTCAACACTGACCGTAGCTTCGACGCCGGTCCGTCTGTTCGTAGGGGTAGGGGTGGTGGTCATGGGTGTGGAGGTCGAGGCCATAGATACGAGAGTTGCCGAGGCCGTCACTAGTTAGTTTGACCTAGCCGTGTACTTGTCCGTAGTCCTACCAATGTAGTGACTCTTCTAAACCGTGTGACTTCGCCGCTAAGGGTTCCGAACATTGACGCTTGAGCTTCGAACATCGGGCGGTTCCCTCGAACGGACGGACAGCGCGTCGACCGTTCTGACTTAGTGTACCGTTGTATCGACCGTAAATGGCGTTTTCGGTGGGTAGGTGAGCTAAGGGCTCATCATCTCCCCCTTACTGAGATACTGACCGTCCCTGGTCAGCGCGAACACGCCGGCGCTTGATTTGCGTCCGCGATCATCGAGATACTTCCGCGCCAGGCCGTCCGAAGGTCTCGTCCAATGGCGAGCACTTGAGAAGCGATTAGCGAACGGCAGGACGCGCTTCGATCACGTTGATCCGAAGAATTAATCCCATTGGACGGGAGGCGAGCGCTTCTTTCCCGTTTCGGACTGGTTCTGATGGGATGATCCCCGTTGTTTCAGCGCCTCGAATGCGGTAGGTGGACCCACAAAGCTCGAGCGCACATATAGCGGGGGGGACCCAGCCGAACTTCGCTTAATCCCCCGCTTCGCTGTCCATCTTCGTCCCTGCTTGCTCCCCCATGTCCGCCTCGTCTGCTCCCGCGCCCGCTCCCGCCTTCGCCAAGTCTCCCGAACCTGCCGGCGCCTCTGCGTCGGACGACGAGTACACCGTGGATCCGAAGACAGGATTCCCCGTCCCCACGACCCGAAGAGCCCGATGGCTCCACTCGCCAACTGGGTCGTGGGCACCTCGTGCCCGAATCCGGATGCCATCGAGGAATGGTTCGAGGGCGCGTACGCGGCTGTGGTAAGTCCCCTGCTTGTTTCGTTTCGTTCGTACCGACTCATACGTTCGAAGAATCGCTTCACCCGCGTGACGAAGGGCGCGTTCCTTTCGCAGCGCCACGCGACGGCCCTCGGCCGTCTCCTTGTCCTCGCCACCGACGTCAACCCGGAGGCCGCGCGCCAATGCGCAGACAACATGGATTGGCCGCTCCTTGAGGCCGCCATCAAGCACGCGGCACTCGAACGCGAGAAACGCGCGCTTTGGGACGCCGAGCAGACCCGCCTTCGGCTCGAGGCCGAGAGAGGGAACGTCAGGAGGCCGAGGCCCAGAAAGTCCGCGAGGCCCAAGAGGCC